>NC_137764.1:1407503-1640003 GCF_963264785.1 Psittacula echo
TCTCTTCTCTTCCTTTCTCCTCTTCTCTCTTCCCTTCCCTTTCCCTTCCCTTCCCTACCTCCCTTCCCTTCCCTTCCCTTCCCTTCCCTTCCATTCCCTTCCCTTCCCTTCCCTTCCCTTCTTCTCTTTCTTTCTTCTCTTTCTTCTCTTCTCTTCTTCTTCTCTTCTCTTCTCTTCTCTTCTCTTCTCTTCTCTCCTCTCCTCTCCTCTCCTCTTCTCTCTTCTCCTTTTCTTTCTCTCCTCTTCTTTCTCTCTTATTTATCTACTCTTATCTCTCCTATCTCCTATCTGCTATCTTTTATTGTCCCATCGCATCCAATCACATCTTGAAGCATCTCAACTCATCACATTGCATCTCATCTTATCCTGCATTCCACCCCACTCAGTCCCACTCCATCCCATCCTACCTCATTCCATCCCAATCCCACTCTGTCCTGCCCCTTCCCATCCCATCCCAATCCCCACCCCATCCCTTCCCATCCACTCCCAATCCCACCCCATCCCTTCCCCTCCCATCCCATTCCACCCCATCCCCTTGTGAGTGACTGAACTGACTGAGCCTGGACTGTCCATGGTTTGACTGATTGCTGGCAGGAACTGGACTGGGACTCTTGACTCTTAAATTGGACATGATTAAAGAATCTGTTTGTGATCGATTGATTTGTGTTTGGGACCCTGCGAGGGTTTCAATGCTTCAATGCTGCTCTTCACAATGGGGCTTCAGCATTGCAGAGGGGAAACTGAGAGGTGATGAGGCTTATAGGATCTACGTGTATCCATTCATCCATTCACCCATTATCCATCATCCATCCATCATCCAGCACCCATCTTCCATCCATCATCCATCTATCATCAATCTTCCATCATCCATCATCCATCCATCCATCCATCCGTCCGTCCATCACCAATCCATCATCCATCCATCCATCCATCATCCATCCATCCATCCATCATCCATCATCCATCCATCATCCATCTATCCATCCATCATCCATCCATTCATCCATCCATTCATCCATCCATCCATTCATCCATCCATCCATCCATCCATCATCCAGCCATTCATCCATCCATCATCCATCCATCTATCCATTCATCCATCCATCCATCCATCCATCACCAATCCATCCATCCATCCATCCATCCATTCATCATCCATCCATCCATCCATCCATCCATCATGATCCATTCCTTGCCCACCCCTGGTCCATGATTCCCCCTGCCCCCCCCCCGCGTGATTTCCCCCATGAGCCATCACATCTCACACAGGGAAGAATCCTTTAATGTGAGACTATGGTGGGAAAGGGACCTTGCATCCAGGTAGGATACATTCCCTTTGGATGTGCAGGCACATGGGAGCAAAGCCCTGGAATGTGTTGCTCATCAGGGTCGTGGATGCTCCATCCCCAGCAGTGTCCAAGGCCAGGGCGGATGGAGCCTTGGTCCAGTGCGAGGCGTCCCTGCCCACGGCAGAGGGTTGGAACTGGATGATCTTCAGGTCCTTTCCAACCCAAACCATTCCATGATTCCATGATTCTCTTTTGGTGGGGAAGGTGCAGCTCTTGGTGCACCCAACAACCCTTTGCTTGCCCTCCCAACACCCATCCGATGGGGCTCAGGAAAGGCTCCCCCTTGCTATGGGGAACGGCCCCATCTACTCTGCAGCTTCTGAGAGTGGGTGACAGTGGGGCACCAAGTGCCCCGTGCCTATGGGGCTGCTCTGCTCCCCCAGCACCATGGATGCAGGTGGGTTCCTCCATCCAAGCCCATCGCTGCCCTCCCATCAGGTGCAGCCTGCGAGCGAGAGCTGCAGGTACGTGCTGAGGCAAAGGGGCAGCACCGTGGGTCAGCCCCCAAGGAGCTGAGCCTCATCCTGCTGCATCCCCATCCCTGCACGCTGGGGCAGCTCCCCCATTAATGGTGTCCATCAAGGGATGGGGCTTCCCATGGCAAAGGGGCTGGAGGCTCCTCCGCTGCCAAGATCCACCTGGAAATGCTCAACAAAGAGCTCTGGGGCTGCTTGCAGGGATGGATTCATCAAAGCAGAGTCAATGCAGGAAGGTGCTCAAGCTCTCCTGCTCCCATTCCCACCTCAGGGCACCTCCGCTCCCAAAGCCGCCTCGGTGTGACGTCACCCATCGCTTATGACGTCACCAAGCACCGGCGCTTCCGTCCCGCAGCCGGGTATAACAGCGGGGCCGTCGCTGTGCCTGGGTCATGAGGGAAGAGCTCTGCGAGAGGTTGGGTCGCTCGTGAGGAAGCTGCATTGGTGGTACCCGCACCTCAGCGGATGCAGAGAGAAAGCCACAGAAAGACAACTTCTGAGCAAGTGTGTGTGGAAAATCCTCCTCTGCTCTCCCCAAGTGTATTTTCCTCCTCATCACTGGGGGGGGGGATCCCATCTCATGGCATCCTAACCTCATCTCCTTGCCTGTCATCATACAGGCCAGCTCATCTTCATCCCATTTCGACTTCGTCTCACATCATCTCAAGTCTCATCTGATGGCATCGCATCGCATCGAAACTCATCACATTGCATCTCATCTCACTGCATCGCATCGTATCGCATCCCATCCCATCCCACCCCATCCCATGCCATCCCACCCCATCCCATCCCATCCCACCCCATCCCATCCCATCCCATCCCATTCCATCCCATCCCATCCCATCGCATCCCATCCCATCCCATCCCACCCCATCCCATCCCATCCCATCCCATCCCATCCTATGCCATCCCATCCCATCCCATCCTATCCCATCCTATGCCATCCCATCCCATCCCTTCTCATCATATCAGAGCCAACTCCATCACTCCCAACATTTCCACTCCCCACAATAGCCCTGGTCCCCTCAATGCATCCCATAACCAATCTGGTACCCAGAAACCCACCCTGCCCCAGCCATCTCCATCCATCCAGTAGCCCTAAGCCACCCCAAAACTACATGATACCCCAAACCCCAACCAACCGCAGGCATCTCCATCCCTTCCAATCCCCATCTCATTGCATCTCATCTCATTGCATTGCATAGCATCTCGTCTCATCGCATCTCATCACATCCCATCCCATTGCATCTCATCACATCCCATCCCACTGCATCTCATCTCATCGCGTCTCATTGCATCCCATCCCATTGGATCTCATCTCATTGCATCGAATCGCATCTCATTGCATTGCATAGCATCTCGTCTTGTCACATCTCATCTCATCGCATCGCACCTCATCGCATCCCATCTCGTCGCATCCCATCCCATTGCATCTCATTGTCTCGTCGCATCTCATCTCATCTCATCTCATCTCATCTCATCGCATCTCATTGCATCCCATCCCATTGGATCTCATCTCATTGCATCGCATTGCATTTTGTCTCATCACAACTCATCTCATCGCGTGCCTTCCCATTGCATCTCATCTCGTCTCATCTCATCGCATCCCACCCCATAGGACCTCATCACATCGCATCGCATCCCATCCCATTGCAATGCATCCCGTCCCATCCCATCCCATCCCGTCCCATCTCGTCTCGTCTCATCTCATCCCATCCCATCCTGTCTGGTCTCGTCTCACATCACTGCATCTCTCCTCTCCTCTCCTCTCCTCTCCTCTCCTCTCCTCTCCTCTCCTCTCCTCTCCTCTCCTCTCCTCTCCTCCCCTCATCATGTGCTGTTGAATATGATACTGTACCATATAGCATATTATAGCATCTCATAGCATCTCATACCATATCAAAGCATATCATAGCATACCTTGTGTCATATCATATAACATATTATGTTTTATCATGTTATATGATGTCACATCATGTCATAGCGTCATATCCTATCATATGATTTCATTTCATTTCCATTTCATTGCATTTAATTTCATTTCATCCTCGTCATTTTCTCTCCTCTCCAAAAATATTATGTCATGTTATATCGTATCATATTTTATCATAACATATTTTATCATATCATATCACGTCATACTATACCATACCATACCATCATATCATATATCATATCATAGCATATCAGACCTTATCAAACCGTATCATAGCATATCTTCTCTATCATAGCGTATCACACATACCATGCCGTGCTGTACCGTGCCATATCGTACCATACCATATCATTTGATTATATTTAATTTCGATTCATTTTCATTCCCATTTCATGTCCATTTGGTTTCATTTCATTTAATTTCGTTTCATCCTCCTCATCTCATAGCATATCTTCTATCATATCCTATAACATAATATGTTTTATCATGTTCTATCACGTTACATCATGTTATAGCGTCATATCCTATCATATTATTTCATTTCGTTTCCATTTCATTGCATTTGGTTTCATTTCTCTTCCTCGCCATTTTCTCGCCTCCTCTCCTCTCCAAAAATATCGTATCATGTAATACCATATCATATCCTATATCCTAGATCATATCGTAATCTATCATCTCGTATGATTGCATTTCCCTTTCATGTCATATCGTTTACGTTATATCAGAATTTACTTTCATTTCGTTTCATTTCATTTCCATTTCATTTCCGTTCATATCATGTCGTCTCACGCTATATCAAAGCATGTTATGTTATAGCATCGTATCAGTCCATGTCATTCCATCCTTCTCATTTCATCTCCTCTCAACTCCTCTAAACGTGTCTCATCCCATCTCGTCGCATTCGACTTCTCTCTTCTCTTCTCCTCTTTGAAAATGAATCATATAATACAGTAGAATATAGTATATAGTATAATATAATATAGCATAATATAATATAATATAATTTTATTTCATTTCCATTTGATGTCATTTCATCCTTCTCCTCTCCTCTCTGAAAATATACCATTTTGTATCGGTTTTTGTCATATAATTTCATTTCATGTCCATTTGATGTCATTTCACTGAATTTCATTTCATCCTCCTCTTCTCTTCTCTTCTCTTCTCTTCTCTTCTCTTCTCTTCTCTTCTCTTCTCTTCTCTTCTCTTCTCTTCTCTTCTCTTCTCTTCTCTCTTCTCTTCTCTTCTCTTCTCTTCTCTTCTCTTCTCTTCCCTTCTCTTCTCTTCTCTTCTCTTCTCTTCTCTTCCCTTCCCTTCCCTTCCCTTCCCTTCCCTTCCCTTCTCTTCTTCTCTTTCTCTTCTCTTCTCTTCTCTTCTCTTCTCTTCTCTTCTCTTCTCTTCTCTTCTCTTCTCTTCTCTTCTCTTCTCTTCTCTTCTCTTCTCTTCTCTTCTCTTCTCTTCTCTTCTCTTCCCTTCCCTTCCCTTCCCTTCCCTTCCCTTCCCTTCCCTTCCCTTCCCTTCTTCTCTTTCTCTTCTCTTTCTTCTCTTCTCTTCTCTTCTCTTCTCTTCTCTTCTCTTCTCTTCTCTTCTCTTCTCTTCTCTTCTCTTCTCTTCTCTCTCTTCTCTTCTTTCTCTTTCTCTTCTCTTCTCTTCTCTTCTCTTCTCTTCTCTTCTCTTCTCTTCTCTTCTCTTCTCTTCTCTTCTCTTCTCTTCTCTCCTCTCCTCTCCTCTCCTCTCCTCTTCTCTCTTCTCCTTTTCTTTCTCTCCTCTTCTTTCTCTCTTATTTATCTACTCTTATCTCCTATCTCCTATCTGCTATCTTTTATTGTCCCATCGCATCCAATCACATCTTGAAGCATCTCAACTCATCACATTGCATCTCATCTTATCCTTGCATTCCACCCCACTCAGTCCCACTCCATCTCATCCTACCTCATTCCATCCCAATCCCACTCTGTCCTGCCCCTTCCCATCCCATCCCAATCCCACCCCATCCCTTCCCATCCACTCCCAATCCCACCCCATCCCTTCTCCTCTCATCCCATTCCACCCCATCCCCTTGTGAGTGACTGAACTGAACTGAGCCTGGACTGTCCATGGTTTGACTGATTGCTGGCAGGAACTGGACTGGGACTCTTGACTCTTAAATTGGACATGATTAAAGAATCTGTTTGTGATCGATTGATTTGTGTTTGGACCCTGCGAGGGTTTCAATGCTTCAATGCTGCTCTTCACAATGGGGCTTCAGCATTGCAGAGGGGAAACTGATAGGAGATGAGGCTTATGGGATCTACGTGTATCCATTCATCCATTCACCCATTATCCATCATCCATCCATCATCCAGCACCCATCTTCCATCCATCATCCATCTATCATCAATCTTCCATCATCCATCATCCATCCATCCATCCATCCGTCCGTCCATCACCAATCCATCATCCATCCATCCATCCATCATCCATCCATCCATCATCCATCATCCATCCATCATCCATCTATCCATCCATCATCCATCCATTCATCCATCCATTCATCCATCCATCCATTCATCCATCCATCCATCCATCCATCATCCATCCATTCATCCATCCATCATCCATCCATCTATCCATTCATCCATCCATCCATCCATCCATCACCAATCCACCCATCCATCCATCCATTCATCATCCATCCATCCATCCATCCATCCATCCATCCATCCATCCATCATGATCCATTCCTTGCCCACCCCTGGTCCATGATTCCCCCTGCCCCCCCCCCCGCGTGATTTCCCCCATGAGCCATCACATCTCACACAGGGAAGAATCCTTTAATGTGAGACTATGGTGGGAAAGGGACCTTGCATCCAGGTAGGATACATTCCCTTTGGATGTGCAGGCACATGGGAGCAAAGCCCTGGAATGTGTTGCTCATCAAGGTCGTGGATGCTCCATCCCCAGCAGTGTCCAAGGCCAGGGCGGATGGAGCCTTGGTCCAGTGCGAGGCGTCCCTGCCCACGGCAGGGGGTTGGAACTGGATGATCTTCAGGTCCTTTCCAACCCAAACCATTCCATGATTCCATGATTCTCTTTTGGTGGGGAAGGTGCAGCTCTTGGTGCACCCAACAACCCTTTGCTTGCCCTCCCAACACCCATCCGATGGGGCTCAGGAAAGGCTCCCCCTTGCTATGGGGAACGGCCCCATCTACTCTGCAGCTTCTGAGAGTGGGTGACAGTGGGGCACCAAGTGCCCCGTGCCTATGGGGCTGCTCTGCTCCCCCAGCACCATGGATGCAGGTGGGTTCCTCCATCCAAGCCCATCGCTGCCCTCCCATCAGGTGCAGCCTGCGAGCGAGAGCTGCAGGTACGTGCTGAGGCAAAGGGGCAGCACCGTGGGTCAGCCCCCAAGGAGCTGAGCCTCATCCTGCTGCATCCCCATCCCTGCACGCTGGGGCAGCTCCCCCATTAACGGTGTCCATCAAGGGATGGGGCTTCCCATGGCAAAGGGGCTGGAGGCTCCTCCGCTGCCAAGGTCCACCTGGAAATGCTCAATAAAGAGCTCTGGGGCTGCTTGCAGGGATGGATCCATCAAAGCAGAGTCAATGCAGGAAGATGCTCAAGCTCTCCTGCTCCCATTCCCACCTCAGGGCACCTCCGCTCCCAAAGCCACCTCGGTGTGACGTCACCCATCGCTTATGACGTCACCAAGCACCGGCGCTTCCGTCCCGCAGCTGGGTATAACAGCAGGGCCGTCGCTGTGCCTGGGTGCCGTCGCTGTGCCTGGGTCATGAGGGAAGAGCTCTGCGAGAGGTTGGGTCGCTCGTGAGGAAGCTGCATTGGTGGTACCCGCACCTCAGCGGATGCAGAGAGAAAGCCACAGAAAGACAACTTCTGAGCAAGTGTGTGTGGAAAAGCCTCCCTTGCTCTCCCCAAGTGTATTTTCCTCCTCATCACTGGGGGGGGGGATCCCATCTCATGGCATCCTAACCTCATCTCCTTGCCTGTCATCATACAGGCCAGCTCATCTTCATCCCATTTCGACTTCGTCTCACATCATCTCAAGTCTCATCAGATGGCATCGCATCGCATCGCAACTCATCACATTGCATCTCATCTCACTGCATTGCATCGTATCGCATCCCATCCCACCCCATCCCATCCCATCCCATCCCATCCCATCCCATCCCATCCTATGCCATCCCATCCCATCCCATCCTATGCCATCCCATCCCATCCCTTCTCATCATATCAGAGCCAACTCCATCACTCCCAACATTTCCACTCCCCACAATAGCCCTGGTCCCCTCAATGCATCCCATAACCAATCTGGTACCCAGAAACCCACCCTGCCCCAGCTATCTCCATCCATCCCAGTAGCCCTAAGCCACCCCAAAACTACATGATACCCCAAACCCCAACCAACCCTAGGCATCTCCATCCCTTCCAATCCCCATCTCATTGCATCTCATCTCATTGCATTGCATAGCATCGCGTCTCATCGCATCTCATCACATCCCATCCCATTGCATCTCATCACATCCCATCCCACTGCATCTCATCTCATCGCGTCTCATTGCATCCCATCCCATTGGATCTCATCTCATTGCATCGAATCGCATCTCATTGCATTGCATAGCATCTCGTCTTGTCACATCTCATCTCATCGCATCGCACCTCATCGCATCCCATCTCATCGCATCCCATCCCATTGCATCTCATCGTCTCGTTGCATCTCATCTCATCTCATCTCATCTCATCTCATCTCATCTCATTGCATCGCATCGCATCTCATTGCATCCCATCCCATTGGATCTCATCTCATTGCATCGCATTGCATTTTGTCTCATCACAACTCATCTCATCGCGTGCCTTCCCATTGCATCTCATCTCGTCTCATCTCATCGCATCCCACCCCATAGGACCTCATCACATCGCATCGCATCCCATCCCATTGCAATGCATCCCGTCCCATCCCATCCCATCCCGTCCCATCCCGTCTCGTCTCATCTCATCCCATCCCATCCTGTCTGGTCTCGTCTCACATCACTGCAACTTTCCTCTCCTCTCCTCTCCTCTCCTCTCCTCTCCTCTCCTCTCCTCTCCTCTCCTCTCCTCTCCTCTCCTCTCCTCTCCTCTCCTCTCCTCTCCTCCCCTCATCATGTGCTGTTGAATATGATACTGTACCATATAGCATATTATAGCATCTCATAGCATCTCATACCATATCAAAGCATATCATAGCATACCTTGTGTCATATCATATAACATATCATGTTTTATCATGTTATATGATGTCACATCATGTCATAGCGTCATATCCTATCATATGATTTCATTTCATTTCCATTTCATTGCATTTAATTTCATTTCATCCTCGTCATTTTCTCTCCTCTCCAAAAATATTATGTCATGTTATATCGTATCATATTTTATCATAACATATTTTATCATATCATATCACGTCATACTATACCATACCATACCATCATATCATATATCGTATCATAGCATATCAGACCTTATCAAACTGTATCATAGCATATCTTCTCTATCATAGCGTATCACACATACCATGCCGTGCTGTACCGTGCCATATCGTACCATACCATATCATTTGATTATATTTAATTTCGATTCATTTTCATTCCCATTTCATGTCCATTTGGTTTCATTTCATTTAATTTCGTTTCATCCTCCTCATCTCATAGCATATCTTCTATCATATCTTATAACATAATATGTTTTATCATGTTCTATCACGTTACATCATGTTATAGTGTCATATCCTATTATTTCATTTTGTTTCCATTTCATTGCATTTGGTTTCATTTCTCCTCCTTGCCATTTTCTCGCCTCTTCTCCTCTCCAAAAATATCGTATCATGTAATACCATATCATATCCTATATCCTAGATCATATCGTAATCTATCATCTCGTATGATTTCATTTCCCTTTCATGTCATATCATTTTATGTTATATCAGAATTTACTTTCATTTCATTTCATTTCGTATCCATTTCGTTTCCGTTCACATCATGTCATCTCACGCTCTATCAAACCCCGTTATGTTATAGCATCGTATCAGTCCATGTCATTCCATCCTTCTCATTTCCTCTCCTCTCAACTCCTCTAAACGTGTCTCATCCCATCTCGTCGTATTCGTCATCTCTCTTCTCTTCTCCTCTTTGAAAATGGATCATATAATATAGTATAATATTGTATATAGTATAGTATAAAATAGTATAATATAATATAATTTTATTTCATTTCCATTTGATGTCATTTCATCCTTCTCCTCTCCGAAAATATACCATTTCGTATTGTATTATATCATATAATTTCATTTAATTTCATTTAATTTCATGTCCATTTGATGTCATTTCACTGAATTTCATTTCATCCTCCTCATCCCTTCTTTTCCCTTCTCTTCTCTTCTCTTCTCTTCTCTTCTCTTCTCTTCTCTTCTCTTCTCTTCTCTTCTCTTCTCTGTTTCTCTTCTCTTCTCTTCTCTTCTCTTCTCTTCTCTTCTCTTCTCTTCTCTTCTCTTCTCTTCTCTTCTCTTCTCTCTTCTTCTTTCTTCTTCTCCTTTTCTCTCTCCTCTTCTTTCTCTCTTATTTATCTACTCTTATCTCCTATCTCCTATCTTTTATCATCCCATCGCATCCAAACACGTCTCAAAGCATCTCAACTCATCCCATTGCATCTCATCTCATGCTTGCATCCCACCCCACCCAGTCCCACTCCATCCCATCCCACTTCATCCCATCCCAATCCCACTCTGTCCCGCCCCTTCCCATCCCATCCCAATCCCCTCCCATCCCTTCCCATCCCATTCCACCCCATCCCCTTGTGAGTGACTGAACTGAACTGAGCCTGGACTGTCCATGGTTTGACTGATTGCTGGCAGGAACTGAACTGGGACTCTTGACTCTTAAATTGGACATGATTAAAGAATCTGTTTGTGATTGATTGATTTGTGTTTGGACCCTGCGAGGGTTTCATTGCTTCAATGCTGCTCTTCACAATGGCGTTTCAGCATTGCAGAGGGGAAACTGACAGGAGATGAAGCTTATGGGATCTATGCATCGCATCACATCCCATCTCATCTTATCGTATCAGAGCCATCTCCATCACTCCCAACATTCCCACTCCCTCCAATAGCCCTGGTACTCTCAAAGCATCATAACCAAATCTGGTACCCAGAAACCCACCCTGCCCCAGCCAACTCCATCCATCCCAGTAGCCCTACGCAACCCCAAAACTACATGGTACCCCAAACCCCAACCAACCCCAGACATCTCCATCCCTTCCTATCCCCATTGTATCCCTAAACCACCCCAAAACTGCATGGTACCCCAAACCCCAATCAACCACAGTGTCGTGGTTTAAGCCCAGGCCGTAAATCAGAACCACGCAGTCTACTTCCCCCCCCACACACCTTTCTTCCCTCTGCTCCTGGAGGGACAGGGAGGAGAATCAAAAGAATGCAACTCCCACAGGTTGAGATAAGAACAATTTAATAACTAAGTTATAGCACAAATCACTACTACTACTACCAATAATAATAATGATAAGAGAAATAACAAGGGAACAGAATACGATACCGCTCGCCAGAAAAAGAGCCTGACAGAGAAAAGGACGTGCCCTTCCAGGTTACTCCCAGTTACATCCCCGGGCATGACGTGCTGTGGTATGGAATACCTCTGTGGCTAGTTTGGGTCAGGTATCCTGTCCCTGCTTCCTCCCGGCTTCTCCTCCTCCCTGGCAGAGCATGAGGCTCACAAAGTCCTTGGTCAGGGTAAACATTCTGACCAGCAACTGAAAACATCGGCTTTATCAGTATTATTCCCAGGCCGAAAGTCAAAACCACAGCGCTGCACCAGTTACTAAGAAGGAGAAAAACTGACTGCTGCTGCTGAGCCTAGGACACACAGGCATCTCCATCCCTTCCAATCCCCATGGTACCCATAAATGACCCCAAATCCCATCTTTATTGAGCCCCATAAGGAAGGATCCACACACACAGCATGCTGGGGTGCAGGGATGCTGCTTGGGGTGGCAGCCCCAGCTCATGGCCCTGCAGCAGGTTCTCCCGCAGCTTCAGTCTAGAACCCAGCCGGGTCACCATGGCAACGGGTCAGAACAGGGCCCTTTGTGACCTCATTTGTGCCACCCCACTTCACTGCTTTGGTCAGGGGAGCAGACAGTGACAGGGAAGAGCAGGAGGAAGGAGCCATTGGGTTGCTTCTGAGCTCAAGCCCTGTTGTGTTTGGTCCAAGCTTGCCCCTTTGCTACCCTGATCCTTTTCCTGCATCCCGTGGGATGATGGAGAGACCCCCCAGATCCCCCAGGCAGGCTTGGGAGAGGGATCAGGCTCTTGAGGGGAGCATCTCTTCACTGGCACCCTACGAGGAATCCCTGGTCGTGCCATTGAGGACTGGTGAGCGTTGGTCTGGGAGCAGGACAAGGGGAGATGGGTTCAGCCTGGACAGGGGAAGTTCCACTTGGATAGAAGGAAGTTGTTCCCTGTGGAAGGGGTGAGGCGCTGGCACAGGGGGGATGCTCCATCCACGGCCAGGTTGGACACAGCCTTGGTGACATCGCCCCACTGGGGCCGCAGCTGGACCCGCCCCGCTTCCATTGCAGCCCCCGCTGAGCATCACCGCGGGGCGGGCAGGGATGGAGGCAGCGGCACGGGAAGGGATGCAGGGGGTGAGGGCTTGGTCCCCTCGCTAGGGGGGATGCCCCGGCCGCAAGGACCAAGGCACGGCCCCGCTTCCAGGGCTGGGCTGGAGCTGGCGCTGAAAATCAGTGCCTCAGCACTGACGCTGCCCTGCAGGGATAGAGCAGAGCCCTTCGGGTACCAATGGGGCTTCAAGCGCGTGCATCCCACAGCCCCAGCGCTCCAAAGGGAGCTGCGGGCTCCTGGAGCACCTTCCCTGGGCACAGTAGTAGGTATCCAGGTACGAACCCTCCTCTTCCGGAGGCAGGAAGAAGACAGTCGTGCAGCAAGTCTCTGAGAGGCTTCTCTCTCGGTCTGCAAGCCCTGTCTGCACTGAGCTGAGTTCAGGCTGAAATAGCCATGCACAGAATTTCAGGCTCTGGTCAATCTCCTAGGCATGTTCCAGTCTGCCTTTCCCCATTTTCCATTTGAGGTTTTTCTGGCCTTTCTGCCAGTCTAAAGCTCTCAGACTGACTGAAGTCAATAGGAGACAATACTGAGAGTCAGTAGCGGTTCTTCACTGGAACTGCTTGGTGCCCTAGAATTTATCAGCAGGTTGAGGGGAAAATCCTGCTCATTCCCAGTAGCATTGGGCTGGATCATTGTCAACTGTCATCACATCTTTGAAGAAATCAGTCATCAAATTCAACCTTGATTCACAGAGCCTGAGGAAAATGTTGGCTCCTTTGACTCTCAAAAATAGCGCGTAATGCTTGAGAAGCATCCACCTTAGCAAATCTTTCCTGTGCTGCTGCAACCAGCCTTTCATTAAAAATGCTGCAGGTGCAGACAAATAAGGTTTATAGTTACGAGTATGGCTCTCAAACTTCACTGCATTTAGTGACACCTAGAATTTCTGATTTTTGTTACTGTTATACTAATCTGAGGCAGTGCAATGTATTCTCCTGTTCTGTTTTTTCACCTGTTGATTGATTTGGTTTTTTACCAGCAAAAGGCATTTATTTTGCTTTGTTTTTTGTTCAGATCGGTTTTAAATTGGTTGGTTTCACAGCTAAGCTGTAATTCCATAATTGAGTCCTTGGTGCTGTCATATGCTACTGTCTGAAAGACATGGTGACATTTGACAGCACCCTACAAATCACGTTCTATATTTCACTGCATGGGAGAGAGGGCGCAAGCTTATTTCTGCGTATGATGTGAGCAATAATCCCTGCCTGCAGCATACTATCATCCAACTCCGCATTCATCTTACCTTATTAAGGACTTGTCTGATTTTTCTTGTATTAGTCATATATTGATTACCTGTTTGAACAGGGATCCATTCCCTCAGGAATAAATTTGCATGTACCTCCATTAAAAAGAACCAAACAACCAAAACAACAACAAAAACCCTACCAAAACCAAGCCCAGAACAAAACTCCCAAAGAAGTTCTCTTTTCTACTGTCTTTAGTTCTAGGTGTTTATTGCACTCAGTTCTGACTCTGAAGTATTTTTACTGCTCATTCCTTCTGACATTTACTGCTCTTAACTTCAGCTTGCTCATGTTGTATTTTCTCACACAGTCCTCAGCTGTCTTAGAAAGAAAAAGCTGGATCTGGGTTTGCCTTTTTCCTAGCATTATTGCAACTTTATTTTAAGTGATCGCATGGGCACAACAATGATGTTGAAGCTGAGCTTTGTATTTTGTATTCCACTTGGTCTGCTGAGTGAGAAAAGTGTTTTTCATGGCCGTGCTTCTGGTTTGAAGCTCTTAGGGCAGAAATCCCGGGAAAGACGCTTGTGCAGGCTGCGAGCCAACCACTCCTTTCATGTTAAGCAGAGATACTAAAACCTAAAAAGATGCTGTTCTTTCTTGACGTAGATTGACTCATTTAGATTTTCCTATTGCTTCCCTTTGACTTTGTTTGTGGAGTTAAAATGCTTCTTCAACTCAGCCTTTGTATTTCCTATCGGTGAACCTGTTCATTCGTGGCAAATGGGGAGATGAACAGGCTGGAACGCCTACCGGAACCTACCCATCTGCTTCAGTGTGGCTGAAATAGCTTAAACTGCATTTGCACACAGCTGTGTGCCGGTGGCACTGTAGGTAGATGTACCTGCTCTTACTGTAGTTTAACTATTCAGGTGAATAGCGGTGAAGCTATTCATAGTGCATTCTTTGTTGTGAGCTAGGACACTGCCCTTTCAAGTGAAGCCTGCCCCTGTTACTGCATTCACACCAGCTGAATTTAGACTGCAAGATAGGAAGACAATAAAAGTGAAAGCAACCTTGTGTTTCTTGGTTGAACTGCATTATTTAGTGTCTAAAGAGCTTGGTGTGCTTCCAAAATCACATTCATTGCATTAGTTTGCTGCAGTCCTGTACTGGCCATTCTGTCTCTTGCCTGGTAATCTTTTGCTTTTTGTCCTCAAATCAGATCTTCTGGAAGTGGCAGCGGACAGGAGGAAAACGCAGCAATGGACACTGCAGATATCAACCAGAAAACCCTTTGTCCCCTCCCTCTCTCTAAGTCTAGATAGTATTTATGATACTACAGACCAGCCTGGGGCAGTTTTCCTTGAAGAGCTTAGTAATGACATTGGTTCCTTTGCATATATGGAAACTGAAGGATTCTAAGTTAGTATGCTTAGATGTGAGTCATTGTTCTGAGCAGTTTTGTTGGAAGAAGAGGAATAAAAATGAATGCATTTCATGGAATTAGCGTAAAGTTAATCTGGTTGCCAGCTTTTAATGGGTACTTGCGCAGTTTTATTCTGCAGGCTGAGTAAAACTGTGTACTTGGTCTTTGCTAAGATAACAGGGTCTTGCTAGATAACAATTGTGTTGCACTCTGACAATGTCTGGTTGAAATGGCTGAAGCAAAGCCATTGAGTATCTTGAGCAGCTGTCTTGATGGTTGGCCAGCTTCTGGTTTTGGCTCCTCAAGCTCCTGCTGAGGCACCACTTGAAGTCCCTCCTTTGTTTCCTCCTGTTGGAAATGGTAACATCTACCTGAGCTGCATGGGTTTGTGATTCAGTTGTTGTGGTTTCTTTGCTGAATTAATTTTAACTCGGATCGGTTCCTTTGTCTGGTTTGTAGCACAGGGGGAAGGAGAGGTAGCTTCTTTTTTTCCCGCTTCTTCATCTGTTGGTAGCATTCATTTGCAGTTTTATATAGATGGGGTCTGAGGCATGGGATCAGAACTTCTTAACACTGGTTTTGTTGCTGAAGTCAACATATTGCATAACTAATGCTCTCATTTCAAGCCGTATGTTCCCTATAAATATGTAACTTGCTTATTAGTATACCTTGGAGTTGCGTAACATTCTGCACATCTTAAGTCAGAGGTACTCTTAATGGGATTAGATGCAATCCTGGTTGAATTACTGTGGTGTGATACTGGATTTGGGGGTTTATTGCCCTTAGTTCTGTCTGAATATATTAATGAAACAGAAAGCTGGTTTCAGATGGAAAGAAAAATGCATATCTGATAGGTTTTTCCAGCTGTTCCTAAGCTCCAGCACATATCCCGAGATTCATGGTTATTTGCATGCAAAGGAGCAGGGGAAAAAATCCTGGAAAAAAATGTCCTTTCTTTGAGAAGATCTGGCGTTTATTTTTCCACTAAAGGTACATCTAAGGTAAGGGAACTAAAAAAGAAAACAAGGCAGAACGTAATGAAGTTAGAGCAAATGTGTATATATTTAAAATCTGTTCTAATAACAAAAATTTAACTTCAACTTACAGTGATAAAAAGGAAAAGAATGTTTATTATAGACCAAATCTAGAGCGATATAAAATTGGGAAAATATTGTCTTTGGGACAGTAATTTCTTTCTGCCGAACTTTGCTTCATTCTGATCAGTATTTTTCCAGTCAGTTAAGGGAGTACTCTTTTAAAATGAATTTTCAACTCGTAGTTAAAATGCTGAAGTGTAAGTAGATGCTTTGAAATGTGGTTGTCTTACTTCATTATGTGAAATAAAAAACCCCCTGTGTATGAAGGGATTTCACAGGAAGCTTTTGAGAGTTCTCACATTTTGTCGCTGTACAGTTTTCCATTTTACTGCTTCAACTTTTTGGTGGCAGTTCTTTAAACCTTGATAATGTTAAACAGGATACATTGGAGTTGAGACACCTTTTACGTAAACCACTTAAAGTTTTTTCTTGTTCTCCATTTTCTGTGTTAACTGCCAGGGTAATCATTGAGCTGCTTTTGTATCCTTCAGCAAATCTCTTTTGTTTTCTTCCTGAACTTAGTTCATCTTAGAGGATGGAGGCCATGGTTAGAAATAGTAGTAGACAGTCTTTCTGCTTTAAGGTACAAGCTTATTCTTCTGATACATATTAAAGTAAGCCACAATTTTTAGGTAAGCTGAAGATTCTTTAAGGTTGCTGAAAACAATATTCAGCTGTCTCTTATCAAACAGGAGAATCAGCGGCTTTTATTTCAACAGGTCTTATCTTGAACATACGCATTAATGCTAAAAAAATGTGCTGTGTCCTTCTAGCCTAACAAATCAGGAGGAACCAGAGACCTGAAACAGCTCTGTCCAGATGACAAACAAAGTAGGACCTGTTGGATGACAGCGGTTTGGTTGCTTAAGGTAATTTTTCTGTGTGGAGTTAGCTTCTTGCTTAAGTTTCCCATGTGAAATTTTGATCCTGTGTGGTAGAGGAGTATCTAGGTTCCTGTGCAATAGCAATCTCAACTTGGTACTCTGAAATGTGAAAGCTGACTGTATTTCATCCCAATAAATGGAGACCAGATGACTGAAATCATTGTAGGGCATGGGATGATGTCTTGAAGCCTCAGTCCTGCAAGTACTTAACTGTAAGCATATGCTTGTATGCAACCATGTTGAAGTCATTGAGGCTGTTGAGTAATAGTGAACAAAACAACAGGAATACGCAAGAATATTTTTAGTATGTTTTTAAAATGTCTATGTGTGACAAAACAGGAGTAGGTCATTTGTCGTATTAAATGGGTAGGTAGTATTTAATGCAGAGTGTACATTTATAAAGGCAGCAGCACCAACGATGATAATGTGCATTTCCTTATCCTAACAGCATTTGTCCCTGAGTTTTAATGGTAAAGGAAAGCATGTGCAATCATTGACATCTGGGAAAAACAATTTACTTGGCTTAGGTTTATAATTGAAAACGCTAACCATGTTATTTTCTGGTTTTAGTATGGGATGCAGCTGTATCAGAATTACATGCACCCATATCAAGGGAGAAGTGACTGCAGCCTTTTGAATATGACACCTGTGGTATGCCCCACAGTAGCTCCAGGAATCAATCCATCCTTTCTGCCATCATGCTATTGGGAAGCTCTTCTGTACCCTTGATGATGGTCATACCAGATTGACTGATCTCATCCAGCTAGTGGAATTCTACCAACTTAATAAAGCAGTACTGCCTTGCAAGTTAGAACACTATTGTGCAGGAATTGCGCTTTAACCAAAGCACCTGGTGTTTCATCAAACGGAAACGAAGACCCTGGAATCTTTTTTCCCCTTAGAGGCAATTTGTATGGTAAGAAGGGGAAAAAAGGATTGCATTGTAATGTTTAAGCTGCAAAAAGCCTTATATTCTATACATATAAGAACTTTGCTTTGTGATTGTCACAGCAAACTTAACTTTATGGTTTAAAAAACTCCCTTCTTTCCTATGTAATTCTTTAGTATTGTCTTGGGTTTCTTTTGGGTTTTCTTTTTCAACTGAAAACAATTAATAAACATGATAGTGTGTAATTTCTACCAAAATAGAACTGAAGGGAAGATCTTTGTTCTTAGGTTTGAAATTAACTTTTTTCTCTGAATGCCTCTCAGTTTCTATCCATCACATAGAAAATTATATTTCCTGGGGTGAGGATAAGAAGCTGAACTGCACATTTTATTTGTAAATAAAGTGAATAACTATTTTGCACTTTATTTTTGAATGCTACTTTGAGGATTATCATATCCAAAAAGTGAAGAATCATTAAAACCACTTCTAGCTGATCAGTTGTATTGAGCTCTGCTGTTCCTATTGTAATATTGTAAAGGACTTTTTTTCCTCTAGTCTAATGACTAAATCTACATCATTATACAGAGCTGAAGTGTCGCTTGGCTGTGATACACCTAAACCTGCAGAAAGTATCATCTAGTGCGTAACGTGGTTTAGTATATACCTACAGTCTGTAACATAGAGGGAGAGAGGTCTGGTCTGTGGATTGCTGCAGAGTTGGGGAGGAATCAACTTAATTGCCCTTAAAAAGTAAAGGTACCATTAGAATAGTTATGAATTTACAATATTGCCAATACTTACAAATAAAGGTAAATCCAGGGAACTTCCCTCTTTGCTGACAACCTGGTGAGAGTGTATTTGCAGTCCGTTTCTAGCTTGTTTTATTATTCATCACAGAGTAAGAATTTCAATATAGCTACCAGTCAGCCAGTCTTTAGAGAGTACCAAACCTGTCACATTGGAGCTAAAGGGAACTGCTTGGGTAGAGCAAGTCGAATTTTGGGCCACAGTGCTAGAAATACTTTGGCGTCTGTGTTTTGAAAGGGAGATGGTGCTGCTGCATCCTTGAACAAAGACTTGAGTGGAGTGGGGCTGGCATTGGAAGAGGCATCCCTGTCACGATGCTTTGCTGCCCAATAGGGTTGATCTTGTTCTGAGGGTTCAGGACCTAGCCCTGGGTCTCTTTACTTGGGGTAAAGGCTGGAGTGCAAAGCAGTGCTTGGAGATGGACCATCACACTGAGTGCAGCCCCTCCTGCCTGTGCTCGGTTTGCTCCTCTGACTGTCAGACAACCCAGCTGTTCTACTGCTGGAGCTCATGAGGAGAGAAGGGGAAGGAGGCCTAAGCAAGAGATGGAGGAAGATGGACCAGAGGCGCAGGGTAACAGTGTGCGTTAGGCGACAAGGTCATGTATAGGGAAGCATGAGCATAGTAAGGTAACTATGGTTTTGTTATTGTGTGCCTGTGGAAGGCAATCATGATAACATAATACTGGGATACTTCATTGACTGACTTGATCCTCACATCACTGACCTTTTCCTGTGGTATGCAAATATGTTCTTTAAAGCTCATTAGAAAAGCAGCTCTTCCTAACGTGTACCAAGGATGCAACACCTGCGGTGCCTAAGCTCATTGCATTAGGAATGCCTTGTACAACTCGTCACAATCTAATAAATTTAACACTTAAACCTTGAATATAAATACAATTTGAAATTACAAAAATATATGTTAAATTAAAACCTCTTCAGATTTAGTTTAGTGATGTGATTACTTCTCAGGCCTAGTATTATTTCAGAGGCAGGTATAGAATAGAATATAGAATATATAGAATAGGTTTGGGTTGGAAAGGACCTTGAGATCATCCAGTTCCAACCCCCCTGCCATGGGCAGGGGCACCTCACCCTGAACCATGTCACCCAAGGCCTCATCCAACCTGGCCTTGAACACCGCCAAGGATGGAGCATTCACAACCTCCCTGGGCAACCCATTCCAGTGCCTCACCGCCCTCACAGTAAAGAATTTCTTCCTTAGATCCAATCTAAACTTCCCCTGTTTCAGTTTGAACCCGTTACCCCTTGTCCTGTCACTACAGTCCCTGATGAAGAGTCCCTCCCCAGCATCCTTGTAGGCCCCCTTCAGATACTGAGAGGCTGCTTTGAGGTCTCTACGCAGCTTCTCTTCTCCAGGCTGAGCAGCCCAGGCTGCTCCTCTCTGTCTATAGAGTGCTTCATCCGCAGATTCCTCTTGATCAGGCGGTCTGTAACAGCTCCCACAGTAATGTCTCCCATCGCTGTTCTCCCTTTAACCCTGACCCACAAACTCTCTGTCGAGTGCTCACCTGTCCCCAGGCAGTTCCACGCTCTCCAGCCTATCCCTAACATAAACAGCAACTCCCCCTCCCCGCCTGCCGGGCCTGTCCTGTCTAAAGAACCGGGCTGCTCTGCTCCCCCATCACCATGGATGCAGGTGGGTTCCTCCATCCAAGCCCATCGCTGCCCTCCCATCAGGTGCAGCCTGCGAGCGAGAGCTGCAGGTACGTGCTGAGGCAAAGGGGCAGCACCGTGGGTCAGCCCCCAAGGAGCTGAGCCTCATCCTGCTGCATCCCCATCCCTGCACGCTGGGGCAGCTCCCCCATTAACGGTGTCCATCAAGGGATGGGGCTTCCCATGGCAAAGGGGCTGGAGGCTCCTCCGCTGCCAAGGTCCACCTGGAAATGCTCAATAAAGAGCTCTGGGGCTGCTTGCAGGGATGGATCCATCAAAGCAGAGTCAATGCAGGAAGATGCTCAAGCTCTCCTGCTCCCATTCCCACCTCAGGGCACCTCCGCTCCCAAAGCCGCCTCGGTGTGACGTCACCCATCGCTTATGACGTCACCAAGCACCGGCGCTTCCGTCCCGCAGCCGGGTATAACAGCGGGGCCGTCGCTGTGCCTGGGTCATGAGGGAAGAGCTCTGCAAGAGGTTGGGTCGCTCGTGAGGAAGCTGCATTGGTGGTACCCGCACCTCAGCGGATGCAGAGAGAAAGCTGCAGAAAGACAACTTCTGAGCAAGTGTGTGTGGAAAATCCTCCCCTGCTCTCCCCAAGTGTATTTTCCTCCTCATCACTGGGGGGGGGGGATCCCATCTCATGGCATCCTAACCTCATCTCCTTGCCTGTCATCATACAGGCCAGCTCATCTTCATCCCATTTCAACTTCGTCTCACATCATCTCAAGTCTCATCTCATGGCATCGCATCGCATCGGAACTCACCACATTGCATCTCATCTCATTGCATCCCATCCCATCCCATCCCATCCCATCCCATCCCATCCCATCCCTTCTCATCATATCAGAGCCAACTCCATCACTCCCAACATTCCCACACCCCACAATACCGCTGGTCCCCTCAAAGCATCCCATAACCAATCTGGTACCCAGAAACCCACCCTGACCCAGCCATCTCCATCCATTCCAGTAGCCCTAAGCCACCCCAAAACTACATGGTACCCCAAACCCCAACCAACCCTAGGCATCTCCATCCTTTCCTATCCCCATCTCATTGCATCTCATCTCATCTCATCTCATTGCATCTCATCCCATCCAATACCACTGGATCTCATCGTTTCGTCACATCTCATCGCATCGCATTTCATCGCATCCCATCCCATTGGATCTCATCTCATTGCATCCAATCGCATCTCATAGCATTGCATAGCATCTCGTATTGTCACATCTCATCGCATCGCGTGTCATCGCATCTCATCTCATCGCATCCCATCTCATCTCATCCCATCGGATCTCATCTCATCTCATCTCATCGCATAGCATGTTGTCTCATCACATCTCATCTCATCTCATCTCGTGCCATCCCATTGCATCTCATCTCGTCTCATCGCATCACATCTCAGCTCTTCTCATACCGTCTGATCTCATCGCATCCCATCCCATAGGATCTCATCACATCGCATCGCATCGCATCCCATTGCAATGCATCCCATTCCATCCCATCCCGTCCCCTCCAGTCCCGTACCATCCCATCCCATCTCCTCTCATCTCATCCCATCCTGTCTGGTCTCATCTCACATCACCTCATCTCTCTCCTCTCCTCTCCTCTCCTCTCCTCTCCTCTCCTCTCCTCTCCTCTCCTCTCCTCTCCTCACCATGTGCTGTTGAATATGATACTGTACCATATAGCATATTACAGCATCTCATAGCATCTCATACCATATCAAAGCATATTATAATATACCTTGTATCATATCATATAACATATTATGTTTTATCATGTTATATCATGTCACATCATCTCATAGCGTCATATCCTATCATATAATTTCGTTTCATTTCCTTTTCATTGCATTTAATTTCATTTCATCCTCGTCATTTTCTCTCCTCTCCAAAAATATTATGTCATGTTATATCGTATCATATTTGATCATAACATATTTTATCATATCATATCATGTCATACTATACCATACCATACCATACCATCATATCATATCATATATCATATCATAGCATATCATACCTTATCAAACCGTATCATAGCATACCTTCTCTATCATAGCGTATCACACATACCGTACCGTACCGTGCCATACCATATCATTTGATTATATTTAATTTTGTTTCATTTTCATTTCCATTTCATGTTCATTTGGTGTCATTTCATTTAATTTCATTTCATCCTCCTCGTCTCATAGCATATCTTCTATCATATCCTATAACATAATATGTTTTATCATGTTCTATCACGTTACATCATGTTATAGCACCATATCCTATCATATTATTTCATTTCTTTCCATTTCACTGCATTTGGTTTCATTTCTCATCCTCACCATTTTCTCGCCTCCTCTCCTCTCCAAAAATATCATATCGTGTAATACCATATCATATCCTATATCCTAGATCATATCGTAATCTATCATATCGTATGATTTCATTTCCCTTTCATGTCATATCATTTTACGTTATATCAGAATTTTCTTTGATTTGATTTCATTTCATTTCGTTTCCATTTTGTTTCCGTTCACATCATGTCATCTCACTCTCTATCAAACCACGTTATGTTATAGCATCGTATCAGTTCATGTCATTCCATCCTTCTCATTTCATCTCCTCTCAACTCCTCTAAACGCGTCTCATCCCATCTCGTCGCATTCGTCTCCTCTCTTCTCTTTTCCTCTTTGAAAATGTATCATATAGTATAACATAATTTATAATACAATATAATATAAAGTATAGTATAATATAATTTTATTTCATTTCCATTTGATGTCATTTCATCCTTCTCCTCTCCTCTCCAAAAATATACCATTTTGTATCGTATTATATCATATATTCCATTTGATTTCATTTGATTTGTTTTGATTTGATTTGATTCCATTTCATGTCTATTTGATGTCATTTCACTGAATTTCATTTCAACCTCCTCATCCTTTCCTTTCTCTTCTCTTCTCCCCTTTCTCTTCTCTTCTCTTCTTTCTCTTCTCTTCTTTCTCTTCTCTCTTCTCCTCTTCTCTTCTCTTCTCTTCTCTTCTCTTCTCTTCTCTTCTCTTCTCTTCTCTTCTCTTCTCCTCTTCTCCTCTCCTCTCCTCTCCTCTCCTCTCCTCTCCTCTCCTCTCCTCTCCTCTCCTCTCCTCTCTTCTCCTCTCCTCTCCTCTCCTCTCCTCTCCTCTCCTCTCCTCTCCTCTCCTCTCCTCTCCTCTCCTCTCCTCTCCTCTCCCCTCCTCTTCCCTTCCCTTCCCGTCCCTTCCCTTCTATTTTCTCTTTCTCTTCTCTTTCTCTTCTCTTTCTCTTCTCTTCCTCTTCTCTTCCTCTTCTCTTCTCCTCTTCTTTTATCTCCTCTTATCTCCTATCTCTTATCTGGTATCATCCCATTGCATCCAATCACATCTCAAAGCATCTCAACTCATCTCATCACATTGCATCTCATCTCATCCTTGCATCCCACCCCACCCAGTCCCACTCCATCCCATCCCACTTCTTCCCATCCCAATCCCACTCTGTCCCGCCCCTTCCCATCCCATCTCAATCCCACCCCATTCCCTCCCATCCCATTCCACTCCATCCCCTTGTGAGTGACTGAACTGAACTGAGCCTGGACTGTCCATGGTTTGACTGATTGCTGGCAGGAACTGGACTGAGAATCTTGACTTTTAAATTGGACACGATTAAAGAATCTGTTTGTGATCGATTGATTTGTGTTTGGACCCTGCGAGGGTTTCAATGCTTCAATGCTGCTCTTCACAGTGGGGTTTCAGCATTACAGATGGGAAACTGATAGGAGATGAGGCTTATGGGATCTACGTGTATCCATTCATCCATTCACCCATTATCCACCATCCATCTGTCATCCAGCACGCATCTTCCATCCATCATCCATCCATCATCAATCATCCTTCCATTAATCCATCATCCATCCCTCATCTTCGATCCATCATCCATCCATTAATCCATCATCCATCCATCTTCAATCCATCCATCATCCATCCATTATTCCATCATCCTCCAACCATCCATCCATCCATCATCCATCCATCCATCCATCCATCATCCATCCATCCATCATCCATCCATCCATCATCCATCCATCCATCCACCCATCATCCATCCATTCGTCCATCCATCATCCATCCATCATCCATCCATCATCCATCCATCATCCATCCATCCATCCATCCATCCATCCATAGATCCATCCATCCATTCATCATCCATCCATCCCTGGCCTACCCCTGGTCCCTGGTTCCCCTTGTCCCCTCCCGCAGAAGCCTCCCCCGAATGATTTCCCCCATGAGCCATCACATCTCACACAGGGTAGAATCCTTTAATGTGAGACTATGGTGGGAAAGGGACCTTGCATCCAGGTAGGATACATTCCCTTTGGATGTGCAGGCACATGGGAGCAAAGCCCTGGAATGTGTTGCTCATCAAGGTCGTGGATGCTCCATCCCCAGCAGTGTCCAAGGCCAGGGCGGATGGAGCCTTGGTCCAGTGCGAGGCGTCCCTGCCCACGGCAGGGAGTTGGAACTGGATGTTCTTCAGGTCCTTTCCAACCCAAACCATTCCATGATTCCATGATTCTCTTTTGGTGGGGAAGGTGCAGCTCTTGGTGCACCCAACAACCCTTTGCTTGCCCTCCCAACACCCATCCGATGGGGCTCAGGAAAGGCTCCCCCTTGCTATGGGGAACGGCCCCATCTCCTCTACAGCTTCTGAGAGTGGGTGACAGTGGGGCACCAAGTGCCCCGTGCCTATGGGGCTGCTCTGCTCCCCCAGCACCATGGATGCAGGTGGGTTCCTCCATCCAAGCCCATCGCTGCCCTCCCATCAGGTGCAGCCTGCGAGCAAGCGCTGCAGGTACGGGCTGAGGCAAAGGGGCAGCACCGTGGGTCAGCCCCCAAGGAGCTGAGCCTCATCCTGCTGCATCCCCATCCCTGCACGCTGGGGCAGCTCCCCCATTAACGGTGTCCATCAAGGGATGGGGCTTCCCATGGCAAAGGGGCTGGAGGCTCCTCCGCTGCCAAGGTCCACCTGGAAATGCTCAATAAAGAGCTCTGGGGCTGCTTGCAGGGATGGATCCATCAAAGCAGAGTCAATGCAGGAAGATGCTCAAGCTCTCCTGCTCCCATTCCCACCTCAGGGCACCTCAGCTCCCAAAGCTGCCTCGGTGTGACGTCACCCATTGCTTATGACGTCACCAAGCACCGGCGCTTCTGTCCCGCAGCCGGGTATAACAGCGGGGCCGTCGCTGTGCCTGGGTCATGAGGGAAGAGCTCTGCGAGAGGTTGGGTCGCTCGTGAGGAAGCTGCATTGGTGGTACCCGCACCTCAGCGGATGCAGAGAGAAAGCCACAGAAAGACAACTTCTGAGCAAGTGTGTGTGGAAAATCCTCCCCTGCTCTCCCCAAGTGTATTTTCCTCCTCATCACTGGGGGGGGTGGGGAATCCCATCTCATGGCATCCTAACCTCATCTCCTTGCCTGTCATCATACAGGCCAGCTCATCTTCATCCCAATTCGACTTCGTCTCACATCATCTCAAGTCTCATCTGATGGCATCGCATCGCATCGGAACTCATCACATTGCATCTCATCTCAGTGCATCGCATCGTATTGCATCCCATCCCATCCCATCCCATTCCATCCCATCCCATCCCATCCCATCCCATCCCATCCCATTCCATCCCATCCCATCCCATCCCATCCCTTCTCATCATATCAGAGCCAACTCCATCACTCCCAACATTCCCACTCCCCACGATAGCCCTGGTCCCCTCAAAGCATCCCATAACCAATCTGGTACCCAGAAACCCACCCTGCCCCAGCCATCTCCATCCATCCCAGTAGCCCTAAGCCACCCCAAAACTGCGTGGTACCCTAAACCCCAACCAACCCCAGGCATCTCCATCCTTTCCTATCCCCATCTCATTGCATCTCATCTCATCGCATTGCATAGCATCTCGTCTCATCGCATCTCATCACATCTCATACCACTGCATCTCATCCCATCCCATCCCATTGGATCTCATCGTTTCGTCACATCTCATCGCATCGCATCTCATCGCATCCCATCCCATTGGATCTCATCTCATTGCATCGAATCGCATCTCATAGCATTGCATAGCATCTCATCTCGTCGCGTCTCATCTCATCACATTGCACCTCATCGCATCCCATCCCATTGCATCTCATCGTCTCATCGCATCTCATCTCATTGCATCGCATCTAATCGCTTCCCATCCCATTGGATCTCATCTCATTGCATCGCATCGCATCTTGTCTCATCACATCTCATCTCATCTCGTGCCATCCCATTGCATCTCATCTCGTCTCATCTCATCGCATCCCATCCCATAGGATCTCATCACATCGCATCGCATCCCATGCCATTGCAATGCATCCCATTCCATCCCATCCCGTCCCCTCCAGTCCCGTCCCATCCTAACTCGTCTCATCCCGTTCCATCCCGTCTCGTCTCATCCCATCCTATCCTGTGTGGTCTCGTCTCACATCACTACATCTCTCCTCTCCTCTCCTCTCCTCTCCTCTCCTCTCCTCTCCTCTCCTCTCCTCTCCTCTCCTCTCCTCATTATGTGCTGTTGAATATGATACTGTACCATATAGCATATTATAGCATCTCTTAGCATATCATACCATATCAAAGCATATCATAGCATACCTTGTACCATATCATATAACATATTATGTTTTATCATGTTATATCATGTCACATCATCTCATAGTGTCATATCCTATCATATGATTTCATTTCATTTCCATTTCATTGCATTTAATTTCATTTCATCCTCGTCATTTTCTCTCCTCTCCAAAAATATTATGTCAGGTTATACCGTATCGTATTGTATTTTATCATAACATATTTTATCATATCATATCATGTTGTACTATACCATACCATACCATCATATTATATATCATATCATAGCGTATCATATCTTATCAAACCGTATCATAGCATATCTTCTCTATCATAGCGTATCACACATACCATACCGTACCGTACCGTGCCATATCATACCATACCCTATAATTTGATGTATTTAATTTCATTTCATTTTCATTTCCATTTCATGTCCATTTGGTGTCATTTCATTTAATTTCATTTCATCCTCCTCGTCTCATAGCATATCTTCTATCATATCCTATAACATAATATGTTTTATCATGTTCTATCACGTTACATCATGTTATAGCGTCATATCCTATCATATTATTTCATTTCGTTTCCATTTCATTGCATTTGGTTTCATTTCTCCTCCTCGCCATTTTCTCGCCTCCTCTCCTCTCCAAAAATATCATATCGTGTAATACCATATCATATCCTATATCCTAGATCATACCGTAATCTATCATCTCGTATGATTGCATTTCCCTTTCATGTCATATCATTTTACATTATATCAGAATTTACTTTCATTTCACTTCATTTCCATTTTGTTTCCATTCACATCATGTCATCTCACGCTCTATCAAACCACGTTATGTTATAGCATCGTATCAGTTCATGTCATTCTATCCTTCTCATTTCATCTCCTCTCAACTCCTCTAAACGCGTCTCATCCCATCTCGTCGCATTCGTCATCTCTCTTCTCTTCTCCTCTTTGAAAATGTGTCATGTAGTATAACATAATATATAATATAATATAATATATAGTATAGTATAATATAGTATAATATAATTTTATTTCATTTCCATTTGATGTCATTTCATCCTTCTCCTCTCCTCTCCGAAAATATACCATTTTTTATCGTATTATATCATATAATTTTTTTGATTTCATTGGATTTGATTTGATTTGATTTCATTTCATTTCATTTTATGTCTATTTGATGTCATTTCACTGAATTTCATTTCATCCTCCTCATCCTTTCCTTTCTCTTCTCTTCTCTTCTCATCCTTGCATCCCACCCCACCCAGTCCCACTCCATCCCATCCTACCTCATTCCATCCCAATCCCACTCTGTCCCGCCCCTTCCCATCCCATCCCATCCCAATCCCACCCCATCCCTTCCCATCCAATCCCAATCCCACCCCATTCCCTCCCATCCCCTTCCACCCCATCCCCTTCTGAGTGACTGAACTGAACTGAGCCTGGACTGTCCATGGTTTGACTGATTGCTGGCAGGAACTGGACTGAGAATCTTGACTCTTAAATTGGACACGATTAAAGAATCTGTTTGTGATCGATTGATTTGTGTTTGGACCCTGCGAGGGTTTCAATGCTTCAATGCTGCTCTTCACAATGGGGTTTCAGCATTACCGATGGGAAACCGACAGGAGATGAAGCTTATGGGATCTATGCATCGCATCACATCCCATCTCATCTTATCGTATCAGAGCCTTCTCCATCACTCCCAACATTCCCACTCCCCACAATAGCCCTGCTCCCCTCAAAGCATCCCATAACCAAATCTGGTACCCAGAAACCCACCCTGCCCCAGCCATCTCCATCCATCCCAGGAGCCCTAAGCTACCCCAAAACTGCGTGGTACCCCAAACCCCAACCAACCCCAGGCATCTCCATCCCTTCCAATCTCCATGGTGCCCCTAAACCACCCCAAAATCCACCTTGTACCCCAAACCCAAGTAACCACAGGCATCTCCATCCCTTCAATCCCCATGGTACCCCTAAACCACCCCAAAATCCACCTTGTACCCCAAACCTAACCAACCCCAGGCATCTCCATCCCTTCCAATCCCCATGGTACCCATAAATGACCCCAAATCCCATCTTTATTGAGCCCCATAAGGAAGGATCCACACACACAGCATGCTGGGGTGCAGGGATGCTGCTTGGGGTGGCAGCCCCAGCTCATGGCCCTGCAGCAGGTTCTCCCGCAGCTTCAGTCTAGAACCCAGCCAGGTCACCATGGCAACGGGCCAAAACGGGGCCCTTTGTGACCTCATTTGTTTCACCCCACTTCACTGCTTTGGTCAGGGGAGCAGACAGTGACAGGGAAGAGCAGGAGGAAGGAGCCATTGGGTTGCTTCTGAGCTCAAGCCCTGTTGCCTTTGGTCCAAGCTTTCCCCTTCGCTACCCTGATCCCTTTCCTGCATCCCGTGGGTTGATGGAGAAACCCCCCGGATCCCCCAGGCAGGCTTGGGAGAGGGATCAGGCTCTTGAGGGGAGCATCTCTTCACTGGCGCCCTATGAGGAATCCCTGGTCGTGCCATTGAGGACTGGTGAGCGTTGGTCTGGGAGCAGGACAAGGGGAGATGGGTTCAGCCTGGAACAGGGGAAGTTCCACTTGGATAGAAGGAAGTTGTTCCCTGTGGAAGGGGTGAGGCGCTGGCACAGGGGGGATGCTCCATCCACGGCCAGGTTGGACACAGCCTTGGTGACATCGCCCCACTGGGGCCGCAGCTGGACCCGCCCCGCTTCCATTGCAGCCCCCGCTGAGCATCACCGCGGGGTGGGCAGGGATGGAGGCAGCGGCACGGGAAGGGATGCAGGGGGTGAGGGCTTGGTCCCCTCGCTGGGGGGGATGCCCCGGCCGCAAGGACCAAGGCACGGCCCCGCTTCCAGGGCTGGGCTGGAGCTGGCGGTGAAAATCAGTGCCTCAGCACTGACGCTGCCCTGGCGCTGCAGGGGCTTTGAGTCCTTCCCAACCCAAGCGCTCTGTGCTGCTAGGAGTGCAGGGTACGTGTAAATACACGTGAATAGGAATAGAGCCATAGAGCTAAATATGAATAGGAATAGAGCCATAGAGCTAAATATGAATAGGAATAGAGCCATAGAGCTCAACAGATATAGGGTGGGTCTAAATGTCATAGAAATACCATAGAAAAATAATTATTATAATTATATATATAATATAATTATAGATACAGTTATATAAATATAGATATAGATATAAACATAAAAATATAAAAATATAAATGCAGATACACACACATAAATATAAATATAGATATCAATATAAGTAAAAATGAAATTATAAATATAAATAAATTAATATAAATATCTCGATAAAAATCTTGATATCAATATTCAGTATTAATACATTAATATTAGTATAGCTATATATTTAAATATTAATATTCATTAGTATTATTGCTATTAATTCATCAATAATAATTATAAACATAAATAATTATAAACGTAGATATAGAAATAGCTATAAATATATAGATATAGGTATAAATATATCTCTTTACATCTATGTAGATATATTTATACCTAAATATATAGATACAAATATATATACATATACACATTTATACATATATACGCATATATATGGATATATGTACATATATATACACATATACACACATATGCACATATATACACATACATATACTTCTGTTTACATAGATACACATATATACATATATATACACACACATATATACAAATACATACACATACATATCTATAACAGACAAGTTCCTCCTCTAAAGACCTCTTTATGCAGCAGTTGAGGGCAAGGGAACCAGCCCATGGGCCCCAGCAGCCTGGTTCCCAGCCCATGGTGCCAGGAGGCAGCAAAGACCCCAGCCCGGGGGGGCTCAGCCTCCTGATGTGGGGAGCAAAGCCCCTGCTGGGATCCCTGCCCTGAGCTCTGTGGGCAGGGGCTGCCACCCCCTGCAGCCCCTGTGCTCCAGAGGGGCCTTGGGTTACCCAGGGAAGGGGGGCCCCATGGGTGAGGAGCAGCCCCCGCGCACCCCGCTCCGCACAGGCCAGACCTGCAGGATGCTCTGCAGCTCCTCGCCGCCGCTGGGCTCAGGAGAGTTGAGCACCAGCCTCCGGAGCAGGTTATCCATGGAGTGCAGTGCCTGCAGGGACAGAGCAGAGCCCTGCGGGTACCAACGGGGCTTCAAGCGCGGGCATCCCACAGCCCCAGCGCTCCAAAGGGAGCTGCGGGCTCCTGGAGCGCCTTACCTTGTCGTAGTAGTAGGTATCCAGGGACAAACCCTCCTCTTCTGGAGGCAGGAAGAAGACGCTTGTGCAGCAGGTCTCTAAGAGGCTTCTCTCTTGGTCCGCAAGCCCTGTCTGCACTGAGCTGCAAAGGGAAGCAGGCTCTGGTTGGATGCTGGTGAATTTTGGGGTGCTTGAGAGTGCTTGAGGGTGTTTTAGTTGTGTTTTTGGATTCATTTTGGGTTGTTTTGGGGCTCTGACCATTCACCCCATAGGAGGAGCAGGACAAGGTGGTTTTGGGGGTTTTTGGGTGGTTTTAGGTGGTTTTCTGTTTTTTTGGGGTTCTTTGGGCCCGGATTTGGGCTCTGACCCTATATCCAGTTGAAGAAGCAGGACAGGGTAGTTTTGGGGTGGTTTTTTGGTGCTTTTTGTGTGTTTTTGGTGTGGTTTTGGGGTTTTAGTGTACTATTTTGGAGCTCTGACTCTGTATCCCATAGGAGAAACAGGACAAGGTGATTTTGGGGTGGTTTTTGGTGGTTTTGCATGATTTGGGGATGTATAAGGGTGTTTGTTTTAGGGTGGTTTAGGCCATTTTAGGGTGGTTTAGTTTGGTTTTGGGTTGTTTTGGGGCTCTGACCCAGTATCCCATAGGAGAAGCAGGACAAGGTGGTTTTGTCGTGGTTCTGGAGTGTTTTGCGGTAGATTTGGGGTGTTTTGCGGTGCTTGAGGGTGTTTTAGTTGTGTTTTTGGTTTGGTTTTGGGTTGTCTTGGGGCTGTTTTGGGGCTCTGACCCTTCATCCCATAGGAGGAGCAGGACAAGGTAGGTTTGGGGTTTTTTTTGGGTGCTTTTTGGGTGGTTTTGGGTGTTTTTCTTGGTTTTTTTGGTGGTTTGGGCCTGGATTTGGGCTCTGACCCTGTATCTCATTGAAGAAGCAGGACAAGGTGGGTTTGGGCTGGTTTTTGGTGCTTTTTGTGTGGTTTGGGGGTTTTTGTGGGCTATTTTGGAGCTCTGAATCTGTACCCCGTAGGAGAAGCAGGACAAGGTGATTTTTGGGTGGGTTTTGGTGGTTTTGGATGATTTTTGGGTGTTTTGGGGTGTTTTAGGGTGTTTGTTTTAGGGTGGTTTAGTTTGGTTTTAGGTTGCTTTGGGGCTCTGACCCTGTATCCCATTGAAGAAGCAGGACAAGGTGGTTTTGTCGTGGTTTTCAGGTGTTTTGGGGTGGATTTGGTGTGTTTTCGGGTGATTGAGAGTGCTTGAGGGGTTTTTTTGGTTTGTTTTGGGTTGTTTTGGGGCTGTTTTGGGGCTCTCACACTACATCCCACAGGAATAGCAGGACAAGGTGGTTTTGGGGTGTTTGAGGGTATTTTAGTTCTGTTTTTGGTATGGTTTTGGAGCTGTTTTGGGGCTCTGACCCTTTATCCCATAGGAGGAGCAGGACAAGGTGGGTTTGGGGGTTTTTTGGGTGGTTTTGGGTGGTTTTCTGTGGTTTTGGGGTGGTTTGTGCCTGGATTTGGGCTCTGACCCTGTATCCCATTGAAGAAGCAGAACAAGGTGGTTTTGGGGTGGTTTTGTGTTGTTTTGGGGCTTTTTGCGGCTCTGACCCTGTACTGCGTGGGAGAAGCAGGACCAGCTGGTTTTGGGGTGGTTTTCTGCTGGTTTGGGCCTGTTTTGGGGCCCTTACCCTGTATCTCAGAACAGAGGCACAAGAAGGTGCTTTAGGTGTGCTTTAGGTTTGGTTTTTTTGGTTGTTTCTGGGCTGTTTTGGGGCTCTGACCCTGTATCCCATATAAGAAGCAGGACCAGGTGATTTTGGGCTGTTTTCGATTGATTTTGGGGTGGGTTTGGGTTGTTTTGGGGCTTTATTTGGGCTCTGACCCTGAATCCCATAGGAGAAGCAGGACAGGCCAGTTTTGGGATGGTTTTGGCATGGTTTTGGCATGGGTTTGGTGTGGTTTTGGGGAGTTTTTGGGTGTTTTAGCTTGGTTTTGGGTTGTTTTGGGGCTCTGACCCTGTATCCCATAGGAGAAACAGGACAAGGTGATTTTGGGGTAGTTTTGGGGTGTTTTTTGGTGGTTTTGGGGTGTTTTGGGGCTCTGACCCTGTATCCCATAGGAGAAACAGGACAAGGTTGTTTTGGGTTGTTTTGGGGTATATTTGGGGTGCTTGAGGCTACTTGAGTGTGTTTTAGTTGTGGTTTTGTTTCGTTTTTCGGGTAGTTTTGTCTGTTTTGCGGCTCTGACCCTTCATCCCATAGGAGAAGCAGGACAAGGTGGTTTTCGGGGGTTTAGGGGGGTTGTTGGGTGGTTTTGGGTGGTTTTCTGTGGTTTTGGGGTGGTTTAGGCCTGGATTTGGGCTCTGACCCTGTATCCCGTTGAAGAAGCAGGAGAAGGTGGTTTTGGGGCGGTTTTTTTGTTGTTTTGGGGCTTTTGCGGCTCTGACCCTGTATTGCGGAGGAGAAGCAGGACCAGCTGTTTTTGGGGTGGTTTTCTGCTGGTTTGGGCCTGTTTTGGGGCCCTTACCCTGTATCTCGTAGCAGAAGCATGAGAAGGTGCTTTAGGTGTGCTTTAGGTTTGGTTTTTTGGTTGGTTTAGGGCTGTTTTGAAGCTCTGACCCTGTATCCCATAGGAGAAGCAGGACAAGCTGGGTTTGGGATGGTTTTGGGTGGTTTTGCATTGGTTTTGGGTTTTTTTATGGCTGGTTTTGGGCTCTGTCCCTGTATCCCATAGGACAAGTAGGATCAGTTGGTTTTGGTGTGGTTTTGGCTTGGTTTTGTTGTGGGGGAGTTTTGGGGTGGTTTAGTTTGGTTTTGGGTTGTCTTGGGGCTCTGACCCTGTATCCCACAGGAGAAGCAGGAACAGGTGATTTTGGGGTGTATTCGATTGATTTTGGGGTGGGTTTGGGTTGTTCTGGGGCTTGATTTCGACTCTGACCCTGAATCCCATAGGAGAAGCAGGACAAGCTGGTTTTGGGATGGTTTTGGGGTGATTTTGGGGTTGTTTTCGGGCTTTTTTTTTTAGCTGAAGCAGGACAAGGTGGTTTTGGGGTGGTTTTGGGGTGTTTTGGGGTGGTATAGAATGGTTTAGGGTGTTTTAGGTTGGTTTTGGGTTGTTTTGGGACTCTGACCCTGTATCCCACAGGAGAAGCAGGACAAGGTGGTTTTGGGGTGGATTTGGGGTGTTTCGGGGTGCTTAAGGGTGTTTTTGTTGTGTTTTTGGTTTGGTTTTGGGTTGTTTTGTGGCTGTTTTGGGGCTCTGACCTTTCATCCCATAGGAGAAGCACGACAAGGTGATTTTGGGGTGGCTTTAGGGTGTTTTAAGGTGTTTTAGCGTGTTTTAGTTTGGTTTTGGGTTGTTTTAGGGCTCTGACCATGTATGCGGTAGGAGAAGCAGGACAAGGTGGTTTTGGGGGTGGTTGGGTGGTTTTGGTTGGTTTTCTGTGCTTTTGGGGTGGTTTGGGTCTGGATTTGGGCTCTGACCCTGTATCCCATAGGAGGAGCAGGACAAGGTGCTTTTGGGGTGGTTTGTGGTACTTTTGGCGTTTTTTGGGGTGTTTGTGGGCTATTTTGGAGCTCTGACAATGTACTCCATAAGAGAAGCAAGAAAGGTGATTTTGGAGTGGGTTTTGGTGGTTTTGGATGATTTTGGGGTTTTTATTTGGCGTGTTTTCAGGTGTTTCAGGGTGTTTTAGGGTGTTTTAGTTTGGTTTTGGGTAGTTTTAGAGCTCTGACCCTGTATCCCATAGGAGAAGCAGGACAAGGTGGTTTTGTCGTGGTTTTGGGGTGAATTTGGGGTGTTTTGGGGTGGATTTGGGGTGTTTTTGGGTTGCTTGAAGGTGCTTGAGGGTGTTTTAGTTTTATTTTTGGTTTGGTTTTGGGTTGCTTTGCGGCTGTTTTGGGGCTCTGACTCTTCATCCCATAGGAGAAGCAGGAAAAGGTGGTTTTGCGTGGTTGTTGGGTGGTTTTCTGGTTTTTTGGGTGTTTTGGGCCTGGATATGGGCTCTGACCCTTTATCCCATTGAAGAAGCAGGACAAGGTGTTTTGGGGTTTTTTTTTCGTGCTTTTTGTGTGGTTGTGTGGCTTTTGTGAGCTATTTTGGAGCTCTGACTCTGTACCCCATAGGAGAAGCAGGAAAGCTGTTTTGGGGATGGTTTTTCGTAGGTTTTGGGTGATTTTGGGATGTTTTAGGGTGTTTTAGTATCGTTTTGGGTTGGTTTAGGGTGTTTAGATTGGTTTTGGGTTGTTTTGGGGCTCTGACCCTCTATCCCATTGAAGAAGCAGGACAAGGTGCTTTTGGGGTGTTTTTTGGTGCTTTTGTGTGTTTTTGGGGTGGTTTGGGGGTTTTTATGGGCTATTTCCGAGCTTTGACTCTGTGCCCATAGGAGAAGCAGGACAAGGTGGGTTTGGGGTGTTTTTGTTGCTTTTTGTGTGGTTTTGGTGTGTTTTGGGGGATTTTGTGGGCTATTTTGGAGCTCTGACTCTGTACCCCATAGGAGAAGTAGGACAAGGAGATTTTAGCGAGTTTTATGGTGTTTTAGTGTGTTTTAGGGTGTTTTAGTTTGGTTTTGAGTTGTTTTGGGGCTCTGACACTTCATCCCATAGGAGAAGCAGGACAAGGCAGTTTTGGGGGGTTTAGGGGGGTTCTTGGGTGGTTTTGGGTGGTTTTCTGTGTTTTTGGTGTGGTTTGGGCCTGGATTTGGGCTCTGAACCTGTATCCCATTGAAGAAGCAGGACAAGGTGGTTTTGGGGTGTTTTTTGTTGCTTTTTTGGGTGTTTTTGGTGTGGTTTTGGGGTTTTTTGTGGGCTTTTTTGGAGCTCTGACTCTGTACCCCACAGGAGAAGCAGGACAAGGGGATTTTGGGGTGCTTTTGGGGTGGTTTTGAGTGGTTTTGGACGATTTGGGGTGTTTTATGTAGTTAAAGCCATTCCCCTTGGCCTGTCCCTATAGGCCCTTGTCCATAGCCCCTCTCCAGGTTTCTTGTAGCCCCTTTAGGCTCCGGGAGCTGCTCTAAGGTCTCCCCTTAAGGAGCCTTCTCTTCTCCAGGCTGAACAAGCCCAGCTCTCTCAGCCTCGGACGTTTATCTCCTAGGCTGGGGGTGAAGGCCAGTGATCCACAGAGGACGTGGATGAGAAATTAATCAAATAGAGCATACTTTCACGCACCGTTTTTGGCAGACAAAGCAAAATGCAACGGCTTAAGCACTTGATCTTGGAAGCAATCAAGACTGCTGCCATGTATGAAATAACTCCCATGTCAGTAATACTGTTTGAATGCATCAAATTAAGTGCAAGTAGAGTTGGTGTATTTAAACATGTGGGTTAATTTTCTAAGTTCCTTAATGAAATGCACCCCCATCAAAATCATCCTGAAACACAAACAAAAGTCTCAAGGCTCAAAGTTCCACCTGAACACATAAGAGAAGTTTTTACCTGGATTCAAAGCTCTTCTTCAGACCTGATTTCAGTTCTAGAAGCGCATTTGTGTCCACTTCAAGGTTAGCCTTCCCTGGAAGAGGGATTCCAAGTGGGACCACCTGAGGAACTGGGACAGAGCCAGCCACCACTTTCTCCACAGTGCTCTTGAAAGAAGAAAAACAGGAAGGCAGACAGTAATGTTTCTGAACAGAAGAATGCATTGAGAGATACGGTCTTTGAATGGGATTCCTGTCTTCATTTGTTTCTCTCCAAAGACAGAACAACAGATTCTTTAAAGTGTTATTCCTCATGGCATGATTTTCACATTGGAAAGGAGCAAGGTGCTAACAACCATCCCAATTCCAACTTGTGCTCCGGTTGCAGAACTGTGAACAAAGCTTGAGATGAGCACTGTTGCTTTCATTTCCCTTTGACCTTCCTTGCCCAAGTCTGGTTCCTGTGTGTTCCAGGGAAACAGCTTTAGCATCACCCATCAATGCTACATGGTAGGAGGGAGTCCCAGGGAAGCCTCTCCACCCTAATGGCACATTGGAGCCAGCCTCTTGTTTCATTGCAGCCACCTGAATAGACACAAGATGTTCTGCAATGGGCTAAAGCAAGACAGCCATGGCTTAAGCCCTAAACCCTAAAACCCTAAACCCTAAACTCATCCAAACCCACCAAAACACACCAAAACCCACAAAAATCCATGAAAATCCATGCTAAACCACCCCAAACCCACCCCAAAATCATCCAAAACCACCAGAAACCACCCCAAAACCACCTTGTCCTGTTTCTCCTATGAGGTACAGAGTCAGAGCTCCAGAAGAGCCAAAAAAACCACCCCAAAACCACACCAAACACACACAAAAAGCTCCAAAAAACACCCCAAAACCACGAAAAAAACCACCTTGTCCTGCTTCTTCTGTGGAATACAGGGTCAGAGCCCCAAAACACCCCAAAACCAAACTAAAACACCCTAAAACACCCCAAAACCATACAAAACCACCAAAAATCACCTTGTCCTGCTTCTCCTATGGGGTACAGAGACAGGGCACCAAAATAACCAACAAAAACCTCAAAACCACACCAAAAACACACAAAAAGCACCAAAAAACACCCCAAAACCACCTTGTTCTGCTGCTTCAATGGGATACAGGGTCAGAGCCCAAATCCAGGCCCAAGCCACCCCAAAAACACAGGAAACAACCCAAAGCCGCCCCAAACCCCCCCAAAACTCCCAAAAATCACCTTGTCCTTGTCCTCCTATGGATGAAGGGTCTGAACCTCAAACCAGCCATAAAACAACCCAAAACCAAAAGAAAAACACAACTAAGACACCCTCAAGCACCCCAAATCCACCTCAAAACACCCCAAAACCAAGACAAAACCAACTTGTCCTGCTTTTCCTATGGGATACAGAGTCAGAGCCTCAAAATAACCCAAAACCAAACAAAAACACCCTAAACCAACCCAAAACCAAAATAAAACACCCTAAACCACCCCATAATCATCCAAACCCACCAAAACCACCCCAAAGCCACCTTGTCCTGCGTCTTCATTGGGATACAGGGTCAGAGCCCCAAAACAGCCCCAAAACAACCCAGAAGAAAAGCAAAAACACAACTAAAACACCCTCAAGCACTCCAAATACACACCAAAACCACAACAAAACCACCTTGTCCTCCTCCTCCTATTGGATACAGGGGCAGAGCCCCGAAACAGCCCCCAAAACCAGCTTGTCCTGCTTCTCCTACAGGATACAGGGTCAGGGCTGCAAAAAGCACCGAAACAACACAAAACTACCCCAAAATCACTCGAAAACACCCCAAAACCACCTTGTCCTGCTTCTTCAATGGGATACAGGGTCAGAGCCGAAATCCAGGCCCAAACCACCCCAAAATCACAGAAAACCACCCAAAACCTCCTAAAATCCCCCCCAAACCACCTTATCCTGCTTCTTCAATGGGATACAGGGTCAGAGCCAGAAAACAACCCAAAAGCAAACTAAAACACCCAAAAACACTTAAAACAAACACCCCAAAACACCCCAAAACACCCCAAAACCACCTTGTCCTGCTTCTCGTATGGGGTACAGAGTCAGAGCTCCAAAATAGCCCACAAAAACCCCAAAACCACAACAAAAACACACAAAAAGCAACAAAAAACACCCCAAAACCACCTTGTCCTGCTTCTTCAATGGGATACATTGTGGGTCTGGGGGTTTAGTTGGGGGTCTTTTGGGGGGCAGTTGTAGGTCAGGGGGGTCACTTGTGGGGCAGTTGTGGGTCTGAGGAGTCACTGAGGGGTCATTTGGGAGGCAGCTGTGGGTCTGGGGAGCCACTAGGGGGGCAGTTGTAGGGCTGTGGGGATCATTTGGGGGCAGTTAGGCATCCGGGGGTCAACGGGTGATCATCCTGAAACACAAACAAAAGTCTCGAGGCTCAAAGTTCCACCTGAACACATAAGAGAAGTTTTTACCTGGATTCAAAGCTCTTCTTCAGACCTGATTTCAGTTCTAGAAGCGCATTTGTGTCCACTTCAAGGTTAGCCTTCCCTGGAAGAGGGATTCCAAGTGGGACCACCTGAGGAACTGGGACAGAGCCAGCCACCACTTTCTCCACAGTGCTCTTGAAAGAAGAAAAACAGGAAGGCAGACAGTAATGTTTCTGAACAGAAGAATGCATTGAGAGATACGGTCTTTGAATGGGATTCCTGTCTTCATTTGTTTCTCTTCAAAGACAGAACAACAGATTCTCCACCCTAATGGCACACTGGAGCCAGCCTCTTGTTTCATTGCAGCCACCTGAATAGACACAAGATGTCCTGCAATGGGCTCAAGCAAGACAGCCATGGCTTAAGCTTATCTCAGCTTCTGTAGGCATTAAGAATCTACCTATCAAACAGGTGCCAAGCACGACTTTTCATCATTTCCACAGTCATTATCAGGTCACACAATTCCAGAATGACTAATTGCATTGGGATACAATAACAGTTTACACTACCCAAAGATGTACTCCAGATCTTGGGAACTGATCCTCAAGGGCCAGGAAACATGTCTGCACTGGAAGTGTTTCCTTCTGCAAGCAAGCCTTTAATCCTGCAGACACATCTTTTCCACTGGCCATCAAGGCAGACAGCGCTGATTCAGCACGGCAGGGGTTCCTTAGTGCCAGCTCTGCCTGGGGCTGTGCCCATCTCCTTGCCTGGGTTGCCCAAAGCAGTGGCTCAGGACTGGGGCAGTTCCCAGGCAAACTCTCTTGGGCTGCACACACACGGGGTGCACGGGACACACAAGGTGCGGGGATCAGATCTTGACCTGATGCCAAGGGGCAGCGAGCAGCTTTCCTCGAGGAGCCGCCTGCTCTTGGCACCCCTGCACCAGAAGCACAGGAGTTCGGTTCAGGCTCCTGAGAGCCCAGCCCTGCTGGGACACAATGGTCCTGCCGCCATGCCCAGCACGCCCAGCCCCTGCCCCAGCCTGGCCTCCATCCCTGCCTGCACTTCCCCTGCTGGCTCAGGCCCCGCTTCCCGGGCCCTCCTGGCACAGCCCAGCCCACCTCACCCCACTGCATCCCTGCTGTACCCCCTGCCCACCCCGCTCCATCCCGTCCCACAGCCCTGACCCCCCCACTGCATCCCTGCTCCCGACCGCCTGCCCCCGGCTCCATCCCAACCCACAGCCCTGCCCTTCCCACTCAATCCCTGCCACAGCCCCGCTCACCCCGCTCCTGCCCGCCCGCATCCCGGCTCCACTCCGCTCCCATCCTGGTTCCATCCCAGCTCCACTCCGCTCCTATCCTGGTTCCATCCCGGCTCCACTCCGCTCCCATCCTGGTTCCATCCCGCTCCCATCCCGGCTCCATCCCGCCCTTTCCTCTCCACATCCCGGCCCCCCCCCAGGCTACCACAGACGCCGGGAGCCCGGCCCCTTCCCGCCGTGCCCTCCCCTCCCGTGTCTGGCGCCGGCTCTGACGTCATCCCCCCGCGCCGCCCGGTGTCATGGCGGCGGTGCAGGCGGTGGGGAAGCTGCAGCCGAAGGCTCCTGCCAGGAAACACCAAGTGCTGGAACTCACCTGCGTCTGCCCCGGGAGCAGGGTCAGGCCCCACAGCTCTGCTCCTGCCAGCGCTGCCGAGCCCTGCAGGCACTTGATGGTGCCATCCGAGCGCTCCACACAGCGCAGCACGGGCTGGGCCATTGCTGTGGCTCCGGCAGAGGCACGGCTGCCTTGGGAAGCTGCCAGCGAGCAAGAGGAGCTGAGGAGCGGCTGCAGAAGGGCCCTGCTGTGGGGCTGAAAGCCAAGGGTGGTGCAGGGGAAAGGAGAGAGTGCAGAGCCTCAGGCCTGGGGCTTCTTTCCGAGGAGGTGGCGCTGCTGCCCTTGATCCTGGCTGTTCTCCAGGCCTGCCCTGCCCGCAGCGGTCTCCAGTGGCCTCTGCCGAGGCCAGCGGCAGAGCCAGGATGTTCCTGCCCGAATGTGTGCCCCTGCTGCTGGGGCTGACTCAGTGCTGAGAGCTCTTCTGCAGCCAAATGCAGGTCGTGGTTTGCAGTGCTACAGTCCCAGCCTGCTCTGGGGTGGAAGGGACCTTAAAGCTCAGGCAGTGCCAGCCCCTGGGTGCCCAGTGGCCATGGGCACGCTGCTGCTGCTGCCGCCGCCATCAGGAAGCCGTGGCGGTGGCTGTGGAGACGCCCATTGTGACGGGGCCCCCATGCTGAGCGTGGGCTATTGAAGGAGCCAGAGCCCTGCAGGAACCAGTGCAGAGGAGACCCCTCCGTCGGGAGGCTGCATCTCCCGTGGCTGCCCTGCGCATCCAGGTGCGTGTTCTTTGACTTTGCAATCCTGTTTTAGTGCTGCCTTGAAACACGTTGTGGGTGCAAAGCAGGAGCCTTCTGTGTGCAGGAGCTGCTGGTGCCGGAGGTGCTGAGAAGGTGTTGGGGCCCACCGGGCTTAGAAGCGTTTGTATTCGTGTGTCTGATTTGTAATGATAATATATATGTTACCGTTACAGTCATTAGAGAAAGCGTCTAAGACACAGACAGAGATACATGGGAGTCCGTAATGCTGTGGCAGTTGTGTAAAGTGCACTTGGCAGCAGTCTTGTGGACAGCTGTCTTTGTTGTTGCAGGTGGGGGGCCTGTTAGCATCGTAAACAAGGTTCACGCTTCTTTATAACACTTTTCTGATTGCAGCCATTTGCATAGTGAGAACTTGGAGCTTTAAAGCCTCAGTCATTGCTTCTGTTCCCCTTGAGCTGCCTGGTGGTTTTCTTCTCCTAAGAGGCTGGGCAATTCTTCCTTGCCTGTTTGGTGTAAGCCACCATCCTTCATGGTGCTTCTTGGCTCCTAAGACTGGGTAATTTCCCATCCTCTGTTTGATAACTTGGAACTTCATTCTCCAAGCTCTGATATTTATGAGGCAACATTAATGAGAGGTCCTCACCCACATTGGTTGGTTTTGAGGTGGGCTTTGAGGTGGTATTTGTCTGGTTTGGCACTGGATTTGGGTTCTGACCCTGTATGCCATAGCAGAAGCAGGACAAGGTGGTTTGGGGATGTTTTTGGGTGGTTTTTGGGTGGTGCAGGGCTCTTTTAGGGTTCTGATCCTGTATGACATAGGAGAAGCTGTACAAGGTGGTTTTGGGGTGGTTTTGGGGCTGGTTTGTGGGTGGATTTGGGCTCTGCCCCTGAATCTTATAAAAGAAGGAGGACAAGGTGCTTTTGGGGTGCTTTTAGGGTGCTTTTTTTTATTTTTTGGTTATTTTTGGGGTTATTTTGGGGCTGTTTTGGGTCTCTGATCCTATATCCCATAGAAGAAGGAGGACAAGGTGAGTTTGGGGTGTTTTGGGGTTTCTTATGGTTGTTTTTGGGGTTTTTTGGGTGTTTTGGGTCTGGTTCAGGGTTCTGTTTGGGCTCGGAATCTGTATCCCATAGGAGAAGCAGGACAAGGTGGTTTTGGGGTGGTTTAGGATCTTTTTGTGTTTTTTTGGAGTGTTTCAGGGTTGTTTTGGGGCTGTTTGGGGGCTCTAACCCTCTATTCCATAGGAGAAGCAGGACAAGGTGGTTTTGGGCTGTTTTGGGGTGGATTCTGGGTGCTTTAGGGTGCTTAAGTTGTGGTTTTGGTTTGGTTTTAGGGTGTTTTGTGGCTATTTTGGGGCTCTGGCCCTGTATCCCGTAGGACAAGTAGGACAAGGTGGTTTTGGGGGTGGATTTGGGGTGTTTTGGGGGTGGATTTGGGGTGTTTTGCTGTGTTTTAGGATGCTTGAGGGTGTTTTAGTTGTATTTTTGATTTGGTTTTGGGTTGTTTTGGGGCTTTTTGTGGCTCTGACCCTGTATCCCATAGGAGAAGCAGAACAAGGTGTTTTTGGGGTTGTTTTGGTGCGGTTTGGGTCTGTTTTGGGGCATTAACCTGTATCTGATAGGAGAAGCAGTAGAAGGTGGGTTTGGGGTGGTTTTAGCTGTTCTTTAGGTGTAGGTTTAGCTGTGTGTGCTTTAGCTGTGTGTGCTTTAGCTGTGTGTGCTTTATTTGTGTGTGTGTGGTTTAGTTTTGGTTTTATTGTTTGTTTCTGGGCTGTTTTGAAGCTCTGCTGCTGTATCCCATAGGAGAAGCAGGACCAGGTGATTTTGGGGTGGTTTCAATTGATTTTGGGGTGGGTTTGGGTTGTTTTGGGGCTTTATTTGGGCTCTGACCCTGAATCCCATAGGAGAAGCAGGAGAAGCTGTTTTTGGGGTGGTTTTGGGGTTGTTATGAGGCTTTTTGTTGAGCTGTTTTGGGGCAGTGTTGTGTTACTGAACCTGTATTTCATAGGAGAAGCAGGACAAGATGGCTTTGGGTGGTTTTGCCATGGTTTTGGGTTGTTTTGTGGCTGCTTTTGGGCTCTGACCCTGTATCTCATAGGAGAAGTAGGACCAGGTGATTTTGGGGTGTTTTAGGGTGTTTTAGGGTGTTTTAGGGTGTTTTAGGGTGTTTTAGGGTGTTTTAGGGTGTTTTAGGGTGTTTTAGGGTGTTTTAGGGTGTTTTAGGGTGTTTTAGGGTGTTTTAGGGTGTTTTAGGGTGTTTTAGTTTGGTTTTGAGTTGTTTTGGGGCTCTGACCCTTTATCCCATTGGAGAAGCAGGATAAGGTGGTTTTGTCGTGGTTTTGCCGTTTTTTGGGGTGGATTTGGGGTATTTTGCGGTGTTTCAGGGTGCTTGAGGGTGTTTTAGGTGTGTTTTTCGTATGGTTTTGGATTGTTTTGTGGCTGTTTTGGGGCTCTGACTCTTCATCCCATAGGATGAGCAGAACAAGGTGGTTTTGGGAGTGTTTTGGGGGTGCTTTTAGGGTGTAATTAATGAGAGGTCCCCACCCACATTGGTTGCTTTTTGGGGGGTATGCCATAGGAGAAGCAGGACAAGGTGGTTTGGGGATGTTTTTGGGTGGTTTCTGGGTGGTGCAGGGCTCTTTTAGGGTTCTGATCCTGTATGACATAGGAGAAGCTGTACAAGGTGGTTTGGGGATGTTTTTGGGTGGTTTTTGGGTGGTGCAGGGCTCTTTTAGGGTTCTGATCCTGTATGACATAGGAGAAGCTGTACAAGGTGGTTTTGGGGTGGTTTTGGGGCTGGTTTGTGGCTGGATTTGGGCTCTGCCCCTGAATTTTATAAAAGAAGGAGGACAAGGTGCTTTTGGGGTGCTTTTAGGGTGCTTTTTTGGTTATTTTGGGGCTGTTTTGGGTCTCTGATCCTATATCCCATAGAAGAAGGAGGACAAGGTGAGTTTGGGGTGTTTTGGTGTTTCTTATGGTTGTTTTTGGGGTTCTTTTGGGTGTTTTGGGTCTGGTTCAGGGCTCTGTTTGCGCTCGGAATCTGTATCCCATAGGAGAAGCAGGACAAGGTGGTTTTGGGGTGGTTTAGGATCTTTTTGTGTTTTTTTGGAGTGTTTCAGGGTTGTTTTGGGGCTGTTTGGGGGCTCTAACCCTCTATTCCATAGGAGAAGCAGGACAAGGTGATTTTGGGGTGTTTTGCGGGTTGTTTTTGGTTGGTTTTGGGGCTCTGCCCCTGTATCCCATAGGAGGAGCAGAACAAGGTATTTTTAGGGTGGTTTTGGGGTGCTTGAGGGTGTTTTAGTTGTGTTTTTGGTTTGGTTTTGGGTTGTTTTGGGGCTCTGACCCTTCATCCCATAGGAGGAGCAGGAGAAGGTAGTTTTGGGGATTTTTTTTTGGGGTGGTTTGGGGTGTTTTTCTGTGGTTTTGGGGTGTTTTGGGCCTGGATTTGGGCTCTGACCCTGCATCCCATTAAAGAAGCAGGACAAGGTGATTTTAGGGTGTTTTAGGGTGTTTTAGGGTGTTTTAGGGTGTTTTAGGGTGTTTTAGGGTGTTTTAGGGTGTTTTGGGGCGTTTTAGGTTGTTTGGGGCTCTGACCCTGTATCCCATAGGAGAAGCAGGACAGGGTGGTTTTGTCGTGGTTTTGGGGTGCATTTGGGGTGCTTGAGGGTGTTTCATTTGTGTTTTTGGTTTGGTTTTGGAAAGTTTTCAGGCTGTTTTGGGGCACTGATCCTGTATCCCACAGGAGGAGAAGCACAAGTTGGTTTTGGGGGGGTTGCTTGGTTTTGTGTAGTTTTGGCTGGGTTTCTGTGTTTTTGGAATGGTTTGGGCCTGGATTTGGGCTCTGACCCTGTATCCCTTTGAAGAAGCAGGACAAGGTCATTTTGGGGTGTTTTTTGGTGCTTTTTGTGTGGTTTTGGTGTGGTTTTAGGGCTTTTGTGGGCAATTTTGGAGCTCTGACTCTGTACCCCATAGAAGAAGCAGTAGAAGGTGATTTTTGGGTGGTTTTAGGGTGTTTTAGTGTGTTTTAGTTAGGTTTTGCATTGTTTTGGGGCTCTGACCCTGCATCCTGTAGGAGAAGCAGGACAAGGTGGTTTTGGATGATTTGGGGGTGTCTTAGGGTGTCTTAGGGTGTCTTAGGGTGTCTTAGGGTGTCTTAGGGTGTCTTAGGGTGTCTTAGGGTGTCTTAGGGTGTCTTGGGGCTCTGACCCTGTATTCCATAGGAGAAGCAGGAGAAGGTGGTTTTGGGCTGTTTTGGGGTGGATTCTGGGTGCTTTAGGGTGCTTAAGTTGTGGTTTTGGTTTGGTTTTAGGGTGTTTTGTGGCTATTTGGGGCTCTGGCCCTGTATCCCGTAGGACAAGTAGGACAAGGTGGTTTTGGGGGTGGATTTGGGGTGTTTTGGGGGTGGATTTGGGGTGTTTTGCTGTGTTTTAGGGTGCTTGAGGGTGTTTTAGTTGTGTTTTTGATTTGGTTTTGGGTTGTTTTGGGGCTTTTTGTGGCTCTGACCCTGTATCCCATAGGAGAAGCAGAACAAGGTGTTTTTGGGGTGTTTTCGGGGTTGTTTTGGTGCGGTTTGGGTCTGTTTTGGGGCATTAACCTGTATCTGATAGGAGAAGCAGTAGAAGGTGGGTTTGGGGTGGTTTTAGCTGTGCTTTAGGTGTAGGTTTAGCTGTGTGTGCTTTAGCTGTGTGTGCTTTATTTGTGTGTGTGTGGTTTAGTTTTGGTTTTATTGGTTGTTTCTGGGCTGTTTTGAAGCTCTGCTGCTGTATCCCATAGGAGAAGCAGGACCAGGTGATTTTGGGGTGGTTTCAATTGATTTTGGGGTGGGTTTGGGTTGTTTTGGGGCTTTATTTGGGCTCTGACCCTGAATCCCATAGGAGAAGCAGGAGAAGCTGTTTTTGGGGTGGTTTTGGGGTTGTTATGAGGCTTTTTGTTGAGCTGTTTTGGGGCAGTGTTGTGTTACTGAACCTGTATTTCATAGGAGAAGCAGGACAAGATGGCTTTGGGTGGTTTTGCCATGGTTTTGGGTTGTTTTGTGGCTGCTTTTGGGCTCTGACCCTGTATCTCATAGGAGAAGTAGGACCAGGTGATTTTGGGGTGTCTTAGGGTGTTTTAGGGTGTTTTAGGGTGTTTTAGGGTGTTTTAGGGTGTTTTAGGGTGTTTTAGGGTGTTTTAGGGTGTTTTAGGGTGTTTTAGGGTGTTTTAGGGTGTTTTAGGGTGTTTTGGGGCGTTTTAGGTTGTTTGGGGCTCTGACCCTGTATCCCATAGGAGAAGCAGGACAAGGTGGTTTTGTCGTGGTTTTGGGGTGCATTTGGGGTGCTTGAGGGTGTTTCATTTGTGTTTTTGGTTTGGTTTTGGAAAGTTTTCAGGCTGTTTTGGGGCACTGATCCTGTATCCCACAGGAGGAGAAGCACAAGTTGGTTTTGGGGGGGTTGCTTGGTTTTGTGTAGTTTTGGCTGGGTTTCTGTGTTTTTGGAATGGTTTGGGCCTGGATTTGGGCTCTGACCCTGTATCCCTTTGAAGAAGCAGGACAAGGTCATTTTGGGGTGTTTTTTGGTGCTTTTTGTGTGGTTTTGGTGTGGTTTTAGGGCTTTTGTGGGCAATTTTGGAGCTCTGACTCTGTACCCCATAGAAGAAGCAGTAGAAGGTGATTTTTGGGTGGTTTTAGGGTGTTTTAGTGTGTTTTAGTTAGGTTTTGCATTGTTTTGGGGCTCTGACCCTGCATCCTGTAGGAGAAGCAGGACAAGGTGGTTTTGGATGATTTGGGGGTGTCTTAGGGTGTCTTAGGGTGTCTTAGGGTGTCTTAGGGTGTCTTAGGGTGTCTTGGGGCTCTGACCCTGTATTCCATAGGAGAAGCAGGAGAAGGTGGTTTTGGGCTGTTTTGGGGTGGATTCTGGGTGCTTTAGGGTGCTTAAGTTGTGGTTTTGGTTTGGTTTTAGGGTGTTTTGTGGCTATTTTGGGGCTCTGGCCCTGTATCCCGTAGGACAAGTAGGACAAGGTGGTTTTGGGGGTGGATTTGGGGTGTTTTGGGGGTGGATTTGGGGTGTTTTGCTGTGTTTTAGGGTGCTTGAGGGTGTTTTAGTTGTGTTTTTGATTTGGTTTTGGGTTGTTTTGAGGCTTTTTGTGGCTCTGACCCTGTATCCCATAGGAGAAGCAGAACAAGGTGTTTTTGGGGTGTTTTCGGGGTTGTTTTGGTGCGGTTTGGGTCTGTTTTGGGGCATTAACCTGTATCTGATAGGAGAAGCAGTAGAAGGTGGGTTTGGGGTGGTTTTAGCTGTGCTTTAGGTGTAGGTTTAGCTGTGTGTGCTTTAGCTGTGTGTGCTTTATTTGTGTGTGTGTGGTTTAGTTTTGGTTTTATTGGTTGTTTCTGGGCTGTTTTGAAGCTCTGCTGCTGTATCCCATAGGAGAAGCAGGACCAGGTGATTTTGGGGTGGTTTCAATTGATTTTGGGGTGGGTTTGGGTTGTTTTGGGGCTTTATTTGGGCTCTGACCCTGAATCCCATAGGAGAAGCAGGAGAAGCTGGTTTTGGGGTGGTTTTGGGGTTGTTATGAGGCTTTTTGTTGAGCTGTTTTGGGGCAGTGTTGTGTTACTGAACCTGTATTTCATAGGAGAAGCAGGACAAGATGGCTTTGGGTGGTTTTGCCATGGTTTTGGGTTGTTTTGTGGCTGCTTTTGGGCTCTGACCCTGTATCTCATAGGAGAAGTAGGACCAGGTGATTTTGGGGTGTTTTAGGGTGTTTTAGGGTGTTTTAGGGTGTTTTAGGGTGTTTTAGGGTGGTTTAGGGTGGTTTAGGGTGGTTTAGGGTGGTTTAGGGTGGTTTAGGGTGGTTTAGGGTGGTTTAGGGTGTTTTAGTTTGGTTTTGAGTTGTTTTGGGGCTCTGACCCTTTATCCCATTGGAGAAGCAGGATAAGGTGGTTTTGTCGTGGTTTTGCCGTTTTTTGGGGTGGATTTGGGGTGTTTTGCGGTGTTTCAGGGTGCTTGAGGGTGTTTTAGGTGTGTTTTTCGTATGGTTTTGGATTGTTTTGTGGCTGTTTTGGGGCTCTGATTCTTCATCCCATAGGATGAGCAGAACAAGGTGGTTTTGGGAGTGTTTTGGGGGTGCTTTTAGGGTGTAATTAATGAGAGGTCCCCACCCACATTGGTTGCTTTTTGGGGGGTATGCCATAGGAGAAGCAGGACAAGGTGGTTTGGGGATGTTTTTGGGTGGTTTCTGGGTGGTGCAGGGCTCTTTTAGGGTTCTGATCCTGTATGACATAGGAGAAGCTGTACAAGGTGGTTTGGGGATGTTTTTGGGTGGTTTTTGGGTGGTGCAGGGCTCTTTTAGGGTTCTGATCCTGTATGACATAGGAGAAGCTGTACAAGGTGGTTTTGGGGTGGTTTTGGGGCTGGTTTGTGGCTGGATTTGGGCTCTGCCCCTGAATTTTATAAAAGAAGGAGGACAAGGTGCTTTTGGGGTGCTTTTAGGGTGCTTTTTGGTTATTTTGGGGCTGTTTTGGGTCTCTGATCCTATATCCCATAGAAGAAGGAGGACAAGGTGAGTTTGGGGTGTTTTGGTGTTTCTTATGGTTGTTTTTGGGGTTCTTTTGGGTGTTTTGGGTCTGGTTCAGGGCTCTGTTTGGGCTCGGAATCTGTATCCCATAGGAGAAGCAGGACAAGGTGGTTTTGGGGTGGTTTAGGATCTTTTTGTGTTTTTTTGGAGTGTTTCAGGGTTGTTTTGGGGCTGTTTGGGGGCTCTAACCCTCTATTCCATAGGAGAAGCAGGACAAGGTGATTTTGGGGTGTTTCGCGGGTTGTTTTTGGTTGGTTTTGGGGCTCTGCCCCTGTATCCCATAGGAGGAGCAGAACAAGGTATTTTTAGGGTGGTTTTGGGGTTCTTTTGGGGTGCTTGAGGGTGTTTTAGTTGTGTTTTTGGTTTGGTTTTGGGTTGTTTTGGGGCTGTTTTGGGGCTCTGACCCTTCATCCCATAGGAGGAGCAGGAGAAGGTAGTTTTGGGGATTTTTTTTTGGGGTGGTTTGGGGTGTTCTTCTGTGGTTTTGGGGTGTTTTGGGCCTGGATTTGGGCTCTGACCCTGTATCCCATTAAAGAAGCAGGACCAGGTGATTTTAGGGTGTTTAGGGTGTTTTAGGGTATTTTAGGGCTCTGACCCTGTATCCCATAGGAGAAGCAGGACAAGGTGGTTTTGTCGTTGTTTTGGGGTGCATTTGGGGTGCTTGAGGGTGTTTCATTTGTGTTTTTGGTTTGGTTTTGGAAAGTTTTCAGGCTGTTTTGGGGCACTGATCCTGTATCCCACAGGAGGAGAAGCACAAGTTGGTTTTGGGGGGGTTTGCTTGGTTTGGTGTAGTTTTGGCTGGGTTTCTGTGTTTTTGGAATGGTTTGGGCCTGGATTTGGGCTCTGACCTTGTATCCCTTTGAAGAAGCAGGACAAGGTTATTTTGGGGTGTTTTTTGGTGCTTTTTGTGTGGTTTTGGTGTGGTTTTAGGGGTTTTGTGGGCAATTTTGGAGCTCTGACTCTGTACCCCATAGAAGAAGCAGTAGAAGGTGATTTTTGGGTGGTTTTAGGGTGTTTTAGTGTGTTTTAGTTAGGTTTTGCATTGTTTTGGGGCTCTGACCCTGCATCCTGTAGGAGAAGCAGGACAAGGTGGTTTTGGATGATTTTGGGGTGTCTTGGGGTGTCTTGGGGTGTCTTGGGGTGTCTTGGGGTGTCTTGGGGTGTCTTGGGGTGTCTTGGGATGTCTTGGGATGTCTTAGGGTGTCTTGGGGCTCTGACCCTGTATTCCATAGGAGAAGCAGGAGAAGGTGGTTTTGGGCTGTTTTGGGGTGGATTCTGGGTGCCTTAGGGTGCTTAAGTTGTGGTTTTGGTTTGGTTTTAGGGTGTTTTGTGGCTATTTTTGGGCTCTGGCCCTGTATCCCGTAGGACAAGTAGGACAAGGTGGTTTTGGGGGTGGATTTGGGGTGTTTTGGGGGTGGATTTGGGGTGTTTTGCTGTGTTTTAGGGTGCTTGAGGGTGTTTTAGTTGTGTTTTTGATTTGGTTTTGGGTTGTTTTGGGGCTTTTTGTGGCTCTGACCCTGTATCCCATAGGAGAAGCAGAACAAGGTGTTTTTGGGGTGTTTTCGGGGTTGTTTTGGTGCGGTTTGGGTCTGTTTTGGGGCATTAACCTGTATCTGATAGGAGAAGCAGTAGAAGGTGGGTTTGGGGTGGTTTTAGCTGTGCTTTAGTGTAGGTTTAGCTGTGTGTGCTTTAGCTGTGTGTGCTTTAGCTGTGTGTGCTTTAGCTGTGTGTGCTTTAGCTGTGTGTGCTTTAGCTGTGTGTGCTTTAGCTGTGTGTGCTTTATTTGTGTGTGTGTGGTTTAGTTTTGGTTTTATTGTTTGTTTCTGGGCTGTTTTGAAGCTCTGCTGCTGTATCCCATAGGAGAAGCAGGACCAGGTGATTTTGGGGTGGTTTCAATTGATTTTGGGGTGGGTTTGGGTTGTTTTGGGGCTTTATTTGGGCTCTGACCCTGAATCCCATAGGAGAAGCAGGAGAAGCTGGTTTTGGGGTGGTTTTGGGGTTGTTATGAGGCTTTTTGTTGAGCTGTTTTGGGGCAGTGTTGTGTTACTGAACCTGTATTTCATAGGAGAAGCAGGACAAGATGGCTTTGGGTGGTTTTGCCATGGTTTTGGGTTGTTTTGTGGCTGCTTTTGGGTTCTGACCCTGTATCTCATAGGAGAAGTAGGACCAGGTGATTTTGGGGTGTCTTAGGGTGTCTTAGGGTGTCTTAGGGTGTCTTAGGGTGTCTTAGGGTGTCTTAGGGTGTCTTAGGGTGTCTTGGGGCTCTGACCCTGTATTCCATAGGAGAAGCAGGAGAAGGTGGTTTTGGGCTGTTTTGGGGTGGATTCTGGGTGCTTTAGGGTGCTTAAGTTGTGGTTTTGGTTTGGTTTTAGGGTGTTTTGTGGCTATTTTGGGGCTCTGGCCCTGTATCCCGTAGGACAAGTAGGACAAGGTGGTTTTGGGGGTGGATTTGGGGTGTTTTGGGGGTGGATTTGGGGTGTTTTGCTGTGTTTTAGGGTGCTTGAGGGTGTTTTAGTTGTGTTTTTGATTTGGTTTTGGGTTGTTTTGGGGCTTTTTGTGGCTCTGACCCTGTATCCCATAGGAGAAGCAGAACAAGGTGTTTTTGGGGTGTTTTCGGGGTTGTTTTGGTGCGGTTTGGGTCTGTTTTGGGGCATTAACCTGTATCTGATAGGAGAAGCAGTAGAAGGTGGGTTTGGGGTGGTTTTAGCTGTGCTTTAGGTGTAGGTTTAGCTGTGTGTGGTTTAGCTGTGTGTGGTTTAGCTGTGTGTGGTTTAGCTGTGTGTGTGTGGTTTAGTTTTGGTTTTATTGTTTGTTTCTGGGCTGTTTTGAAGCTCTGCTGCTGTATCCCATAGGAGAAGCAGGACCAGGTGATTTTGGGGTGGTTTCAATTGATTTTGGGGTGGGTTTGGGTTGTTTTGGGGCTTTATTTGGGCTCTGACCCTGAATCCCATAGGAGAAGCAGGAGAAGCTGGTTTTGGGGTGGTTTTGGGGTTGTTATGAGGCTTTTTGTTGAGCTGTTTTGGGGCAGTGTTGTGTTACTGAACCTGTATTTCATAGGAAAAGCAGGACAAGATGGCTTTGGGTGGTTTTGCCATGGTTTTGGGTTGTTTTATGGCTGCTTTTGGGCTCTGGCCCTGTATCTCATAGGAGAAGTAGGACCGGGTGTCTTAGGGTGTCTTAGGGTGTCTTAGGGTGTCTTAGGGTGTCTTAGGGTGTCTTAGGGTGTCATGGGGCTCTGACCCTGTATCTCATAGGAGAAGTAGGACCAGGTGATTTTGGGGTGTTTTAGGGTGGTTTAGGGTGTTTTAGGGTGTTTTAGGGTGTTTTAGGGTGTTTTAGGGTGTTTTAGGGTGTTTTAGGGTGTTTTAGGGTGTTTTAGGGTGTTTTAGGGTGTTTTAGGGTGTTTTAGGGTGTTTTAGTTTGGTTTTGAGTTGTTTTGGGGCTCTGACCCTTTATCCCATTGGAGAAGCAGGATAAGGTGGTTTTGTCGTGGTTTTGCCATTTTTTGGGGTGGATTTGGGGTGTTTTGCGGTGTTTCAGGGTGCTTGAGGGTGTTTTAGGTGTGTTTTTCGTATGGTTTTGGATTGTTTTGTGGCTGTTTTGGGGCTCTGACTCTTCATCCCATAGGACGAGCAGAACAAGGTGGTTTTGGGAGTGTTTTGGGGGTGCTTTTAGGGTGTAATTAATGAGAGGTCCCCACCCACATTGGTTGCTTTTTGGGGGGTATGCCATAGGAGAAGCAGGACAAGGTGGTTTGGGGATGTTTTTGGGTGGTTTTTGGGTGGTGCAGGGCTCTTTTAGGGTTCTGATCCTGTATGACATAGGAGAAGCTGTACAAGGTGGTTTTGGGGTGGTTTTGGGGCTGGTTTGTGGGTGGATTTGGGCTCTGCCCCTGAATCTTATAAAAGAAGGAGGACAAGGTGCTTTTGGGGTGCTTTTAGGGTGCTTTTTTTTATTTTTTGGTTATTTTTGGGGTTATTTTGGGGCTGTTTTGGGTCTCTGATCCTATATCCCATAGAAGAAGGAGGACAAGGTGAGTTTGGGGTGTTTTGGGGTTTCTTATGGTTGTTTTTGGGGTTCTTTTGGGTGTTTTGGGGTCTGGTTCAGGGCTCTGTTCGGGCTCGGAATCTGTATCCCATAGGAGAAGCAGGACAAGGTGGTTTTGGGGTGGTTTAGGATCTTTTTGTGTTTTTTTTTGGAGTGTTTCAGGGTGTTTTGGGGCTGTTTGGGGGCTCTAACCCTCTATTCCATAGGAGAAGCAGGACAAGGTGATTTTGGGGTGTTTTGCGGGTTGTTTTTGGTTGGTTTTGGGGCTCTGCCCCTGGTATCCCATAGGAGGAGCAGAACAAGGTATTTTTTAGGGTGGTTTTGGGGTTGTTTTAGGGTGCTTGAGGTTGTTTTAGTTGTGTTTTTGGGGTTGTTTTGGGGCTGTTTTGGGGCTCTGACCCTTCATCGCATAGGAAGGAGCAGGAGAATGTAGTTTGGGGATTTTTTTTGGGGTGGTTTGGGGTGTTTTGGGCCTGGATTTGGGCTCTGACCCTATATCCCATTAAAGAAGCAGGACAAGGTGATTTTAGGGTGCTTTAGGGTGCTTTAGGGTGCTTTAGGGTGCTTTAGGGTGCTTTAGGGTGTTTTAGGGTGCTTTAGGTGTTTTAGGGTGTTTTAGGGTGTTTTAGGGTGTTTTAGGGTGTTTCATTTGTGTTTTAGTTTGTTTTGAGTTGTTTTGGGGCTCTGACCCTTTATCCCATAGGAGAAGCAGGATAAGGTGGTTTTGTCGTGGTTTTGCGGTTTTTTCGGGTGGATTTGGGGTGTTTTTGCGGTGTTTTCAGGGTGCTTGAGGGTGTTTTAGGTGTGTTTTTCGTATGGTTTGGATTGTTCTGTGGCTGTTTTGGGGCTCTGATTCTTCATCCCATAGACGAGCAGAACAAGGTGGTTTTGGGAGTGTTTTGGGGGTGCTTTTAGGGTGTAATTAATGAGAGGTCCCCACCCACATTGGTTGCTTTTTGGGGGGTATGCATAGGAGAAGCAGGACAAGGTGGTTTGGGGATGTTTTTGGGTGGATTCTGGGTGCCTTAGGGTGCTTAAGTTGTGGTTTTGGTTTGGTTTTAGGGTGTTTTGTGGCTATTTTGGGGCTCTGGCCCTGTATCCCGTAGGACAAGTAGGACAAGGTGATTTTGGGGTGGATTTGGGGTGTTTTGGGGGTGGATTTGGGGTGTTTTGCTGTGGTTTAGGGTGCTTGAGGGTGTTTTAGTTGTGTTTTTGATTTGGTTTTGGGTTGTTTTGGGGCTTTTTGTGGCTCTGACCCTGTATCCCATAGGAGAAGCAGAACAAGGTGGTTTTGGGGTGTTTTCGGGGTTGTTTTGGTGCGGTTTGGGTCTGTTTTGGGGCATTAACGTGTATCTGATAGGAGAAGCAGTAGAAGGTGGGTTTGGGGTGGTTTTAGCTGTGCTTTAGGTGTAGGTTTAGCTGTGTGTGCTTTAGCTGTGTGTGCTTTAGGTGTAGGTTTAGCTGTGTGTGCTTTAGCTGTGTGTGCTTTAGCTGTGTGTGCTTTAGCTGTGTGTGCTTTAGCTGTGTGTGCTTTAGCTGTGTGTGCTTTAGCTGTGTGTGCTTTAGCTGTGTGTGCTTTAGCTGTGTGTGCTTTAGCTGTGTGTGCTTTAGCTGTGTGTGCTTTAGCTGTGTGTGCTTTAGCTGTGTGTGCTTTAGCTGTGTGTGCTTTATTTGTGTGTGTGTGGTTTAGTTTTGGTTTTATTGTTTGTTTCTGGGCTGTTTTGAAGCTCTGCTGCTGTATCCCATAGGAGAAGCAGGACCAGGTGATTTTGGGGTGGTTTCAATTGATTTTGGGGTGGGTTTGGGTTGTTTTGGGGCTTTATTTGGGCTCTGACCCTGAATCCCATAGGAGAAGCAGGAGAAGCTGTTTTTGGGGTGGTTTTGGGGTTGTTATGAGGCTTTTTGTTGAGCTGTTTTGGGGCAGTGTTGTGTTGCTGAACCTGTATTTCATAGGAAAAGCAGGACAAGATGGCTTTGGGTGGTTTTGCCATGGTTTTGGGTTGTTTTGTGGCTGCTTTTGGGCTCTGACCCTGTATCTCATAGGAGAAGTAGGACCAGGTGATTTTGGGGTGTTTTAGGGTGTTTTGGCGTGGGTTTGGTCTTTTTTGGGACTGTTTTGGAAATGTTTTGGGGCTCTGACCCTGTTTCCCGTAGTAGAAGTAGTTCACGGTCTTTTTTTGGTGTGTTTTTGGTGTGGGTTTGGGGTAGATTTGGTGTGGGTTTAGGGTGTTTTAGGGTGTTTGGGGTGTTTTGGGATGTTTTAGCTTGGTTTTGGGTTGTTTTGGGTCTCTGACCCTTTATCCCATAGGAGAAGGAGGACAAGGTGGTTTTGTCATGGTTTTGGGGTGGATTTGGTGTGCTTGAGAGTGCTTGAGGGTGTTTTAGTTGTGTTTTTGGTTTGGTTTTGGGTTGTTTTGGGGCTATTTTGGGGCTGTGACCATTCCATAGGAGGAGCAGGACAGGGTGGTTGGGGGCAGGGTTGTGTGTTTTTTGGGTGGTTTTCTGTGTTTTTGGGGTGGTTTGTGCCTGGATTTGGGCTCTGACCCTGTATCCCATTGAAGAAGCAGGACAAGGTGGTTTTGGGGTGTTTTCAAGTGGTTTTGGGGTGGTTTTGTGTTGTTTTAGGGCTTTTTGCGGCTCTGACCCTGTATCACGTAGGAGAAGCAGGACCAGCTGGTTTTGGGGTGGTTTTCTGCTGGTTTGGGGCTGTTTTGGGGCCCTTACCCTATATCCCATAGGAGAAGCAGGAGAAGGTAGTCTTGGGGTGTCTTGGGGTGTCTTAAGTGTAGTTTTGGGTTGGTTTTGGGTTGTTTTGGGTTGGTTTTGTGTTGTTTTGGGGCTGGTTTGCGGCTCTGACCGTTTATCCCATAGGAGGAGCAGGACAAGGTGGTTTTAGGGTGTGTTTTGGTGCTTTTTGGATTTTTCTGGTGTGATTTTGGGGTGTTTGGGGACTGTTTTGGAGCTCTGACCCTGTATCTCATAGGAGATGCAGGGCAAGGTGGTTTTGTTGTGGTTTTGAGGCGTTTCGGGACTGGTTTAGGGCTCTGACCCTGTATCCTTTAAGAGAATCAGGACAAGGTGGTTTTGGGATGTTTTCAAGTGTTTTGGGGCTGGTTTTAGATTGGTTTGGGGCTGTTTTGGGACTCCGACCATGTATGCTATAGGGGAAGCAGGACAAGGTGGTATTGGGTTCGTTTTTGGTGTTTTGGGACTGGTTTTGGGCTGTTTTGGGGCTGTTTTGGGATCTGACCCTGTATCCCATAGGAGAAGCAGGACAAGATGGTTTTGGGATGTTTTTGGGGTGGTTTTGGGTGTTTTGGTTCTGTTTTGTGGGCCTTTGGGGTTCCGACCCTGTATCCCATAGGAGGAGCAGGACAAGGTAGTTTTGATGAGTTTTATGGTGGTTTTGAGTTGCTTCTGAGTTGTTTTGGGGCTATTTGGAAGCTCTGACCCTGTATCCCATATAAGAAGCAGGACAATGTAGTTTTGGGGTGGTTTTTGGGTGTTTTGGGGCTGTTTTGTGGCTCTGACCCTGCATCCCATAGGAAAAGCATGACAGCGTGGTTTTCGTGTGGTTTTGGGCTGGCTTTGGGCTGGTTCTGGGCTGTTTTGGGGCTCTGACCATGTGTCCCATACGAGAAGCAGGACAAAGTGGTTTTGGGTTGTTTTGGGGGGGGGGGGGGGTTTGCGTTGTTTTGTTGTGGTTTTTTGTGGTTTTGTGTGTTTTGGAGTTGTTTTGGGGCTCTGACCCTGTATCTCATAGGAGAAGCAGCACAAGGTGGTTTTGGGTGGTTTTGCGTTGAATTTGGGTTGTTTCAGGGCTGTTTTGTGTCTCTGACCCTGTATCCCATAGGAGGAGCTGGACAAGGTGGTTTTGGGGTGTTTTAGAGCACTTATGGGGTGTTTTTGTGGTGGTTATGTTTTTTTCTGGGGCTGTTTTGTGTCTCTGACCCTCTGTCCCACAGGAGGAGCAGGACAAGGTCGTTTTGGGGTCGTTTTGGGCTAGTTTGGGGCCTGTTTTGGGGCTCTTCCCTATATCCTGTGGATGATTTTATGGCAAGGAACGGCCACATTCCCAGAGCAGGAAGTGCCTACGTGGAATTCAACATGAACCGAGGGACAGCAAAAGGTGAAGGAGGACGGGAGTGAGGCGCTGGGAGTGAGAATCCCAGCAAGATCAGGAGGGGCTGGAATTGACTGAGTTGCTAAATTGAGGACTGTTGGAAAACTTTGAAGGTCAGGTTCTCCCACTTGTGCTTAACCAATTCTGTGTTAGTTGTTGAGGGCCTCAAGGATATGTGTCCAGTCACAATGGGCCAAGTTAGTGCAAACAACTTTAAGCAATAGTATATAAAGAGTTAGTTTTCTATAATAAATGGCTTTGTCTGATCACATTGATCTCTGACTGAGTCCATTCCGTGACAGTATCCCATAGGAGAAGCAGGACAAGCTAGTTTTGGGATAGTTTTGTGCTGTTTTGGGGCTGTTTTGGGGGCCTTACCCTATATCCCATAGGAGAAGCAGGAGAAGGTAGTCTTGGGGTGTCTTGGGGTGTCTTGGGGTGTCTTGGGTGTAGTTTTGGGTTGGTTTTGTGTTGTTTTGGGGCTGGTTAGTGGCTCTTACTCTTTATCCCATAGGAGGAGCAGGACAAGGTGGTTTTAGGGTTCTTTTTGGTGCTTTTTGGATTTTTCTGGTGTGATTTTGGGGTGTTTGGGGACTGTTTTGGAGCTCTGACCCTGTATCCCATAGGAGATGCAGGGCAAGGTGGTTTTGTCATGGTTTTGGGGCGTTTCGGGACTGTTTTAGGGCTCTGACCCTGTATCCTTTAAGAGAATCAGGACAAGGTGGTTTTGGGATGTTTTCAAGTGTTTTGGGGTTGGTTTTAGATTGGTTTGGGGCTGTTTTGGGACTCTGACCATGTATCCCATAGGAGAAGCAGGACAAGGTGGTATTGGAGTGGGTTTGGGTGTTTTGGGGCTGGTCTGGTGCTCTTTTGGGGCTGTTTCGCGGCTTTGACCCTGTATCCCGTAGGAAAAGCAGGACAAGGTGGTTTTATGGTATTTTAGGGTGGTTTTGGGGTGGTTTTGGTTTATTTTTTGGCTGTTTTTTAGCTTTTACTCTTTATCCCATAGGAGAAGCAGAACAAGGTGGTTTTGGGTAGTTTTAGGGTGGGTTTTGTGTGGTTTTGGAGTGGTTTTGGGCTCTGACCCTGTATCCCATAGGAAGCAGGATAAGGTGGTGTTGGGGTGGTTTTGGTTGTTTTGGGGCTGGTTCATGTCTGTTTTGGGGCTCTGACCCTGTATCCCATAGTAGAAGCAGCGCAAGGTGGTTTTGGGGTGTTTTATTGTGTTTTTGGGGTGTTTTTTTGTTCTTCTGGGTCTCTTTTTGGGCTCTGACATTCTATCCCATAGGAGAAGCAGGATAAGGTGGTTTTGGGTGTGGTTTTGGTTGTTTTGGGGGTGGTTTTGGTTTGTTTTGGGGCTCTGACCCTGTATCCCATAGGAGAAGTAGGGCAAGGTGGTTTTGGGTGGTTGCTTTGAGGTGTTTGGGGTGTGTTTTGGGGCTGTTTTGGGACTGCTTTGGGGCTCTGACCCTCTATGCCATAGGAGAAGCAGGACAAGGTTGTTTTGGGGTGGTTTTGGCATGGTTTTGGTGTGGGTTTGAGCTGTTCTGGAGCTTTTTTGGAGCTGTGACCGGTATCCCTTAGGAGAAGCAGGACAAGGTGGTTTTGGGGTGGTTTGGGGGGTTTTTTTTCAGTGGTTTTGGGCTGGTTTTGGGCTGGTTTGGGGCTCTGATCCTGTATCCCACAGGAGAAGCAGGACCAGGTGGTTCTCCAGGCGGGAGAGTCCAACCTGCACCACAACCGGCACCTGCAGCAGGAATCGCACTCGGCCGCGCGCCTGCTCCGCCGCTTCGCCTGCATCTTCTCCAGCACCGTGGACAAGAAGGAGCTGTGACCTCCCCGGAGCGCTGCCATTCCATAGGGAGCGCTGCCATTCCTTAGGGAGCGCTGCCATTCCTTAGGGAGCGCTGCCATTCCATAGGGAGCGCTGCCATTCCTTAGGGAATGCTGGGATTCTATAAGGAGATGCTGTGGTTCCATAAGAGACACTGAGGATCTCGCCTCTTCTCCAGCACCATGCACAAGGAAGAGCTGTGGCCCCCGTGGAATGCTGGCATTCCATAGGGAGAGACATTGGGATTCCATAGGGAGACACTGCAGTTCCATAAGGGACACTAAGGATCCTGCGTCTTCTCTGGCATTGTGAACAAAGAGGAGCTGTTACCCTCATTGGAATGCCAGGATTCCATAGGGAATGCTGGGATTTCATAGGGAGACACTGCAGTTCCGTAAGGGACACTAAGGATCCTGCGTCTTCTCTGGCATTGTGGACAAAGAGGAGCTGTTACCCTCATTGGAATGCTGGGATTCCATAGGGAATGCTGGGATTCCATATGGGGATGCTGTGGTTCCATAAGGGACACTAAGGATCTCGCATCTTCTCTGGTACTGTGAACAAAGAGGAGCTGTGACCCCCACCTTGGACACTGGGATTCCATATGGAGTGCTGTGATTCCATAGGGAGACACTGAGATTCCATAAGGGACCCTTGGCATCTCTGGTGCCTGGAGTGGATGGAGCCCCAGGAGATGCCTCATGGGACTCATATAGGGGATGCTGTGTCCTCCTATGGACCACCATATGGGCCTGAGGGGGTCTATATGGGACCAAGGGTATCCATATGGGGTTAGGAGCATCCATATGGGGTTAGGAGCATCCTTATGTGATTAGGAGCATGCATATGGGACCACCAGCATCCATCTAGGGCTGAGGGGCTCTATATGGGCCTACAAGCAGCATCCATATACACCATGGAACCAGCAGCATCCATATTGGACCAAGGGCCTCCATAGGGGACCGCAAGCACCCATATGGGATTGAGGGCCTCTTTATAGGGCTGAAAGGCTCTATATGGGGCTAGGAGCACCTGTATATGACAAGGGACCTGCATACGGGACCACAAGCATCCATCTAGGGCTTAGGGCTGAGGGCTTCCATATGTAGCTGTGGGCCTCTATATGAGGCTGAGGACCTCCATATAGGACCAAGGGCCTCCACGTGGGACTATGAGCTTCCATATGTGACATGGGACCTCCAGGTGGGACCACGAGGATCTCCATTGGGCTGAGGGCTTCCATATATGACCACGGGCTTCTGTATGGGACCAGATGCAACTCTATGGGACCATATGTGTATCCATATGGCACTGAGGACCTTCCCTATAGGGCAGAGGGCATCCATAAGGGGCTGAGAGAATCTCTGTGGGGCCAAGAGCCTCCCTGTGGGGCTGAGGACCAGCCCTATGGGGCCACAAGCCTCCATAGGGGACTGAGAATATCCATCTCTATGGGGCTGGGCCTTCCCTGTGGGGCTGGGCCTTCCCTGTGGGGCTGGGCCTTCCCTGTGGGGCTGAGGCCTCCCTATAGGGCTGAGCTATCCCTATGTGGCTGAGGCCTCCCTATAGGGCTCCCCCCACTCCCATACATCCCCTTTACCCCCCCATAGCCCTGGGAAGGGGGGCGGGGAACGGGATGATAGCATTCAAGGCAATAAGGGGGTGCAGGAGCCCCCCCCAGCCCCTCATTTGGGGGCCAAATCCTTAATAATAATAATTAATAATATGCTAATTAATAATTAGGCTCTTCCAGCACTTTCTCCCCTCCTCCTCCTAAATTAGTTCCTAGTGGAAACCAATGGGTTTAACCCCCCCTTGTGTCGTGGTTTAAGCTGAACCCAGGACACCTTGACACCCCCCCCCTTTATAAATCCCTATGTTTATATAAAGGGCATCTTTCCAACCCCAAATCTTGCCTTTTTCTACCCATTTTTCTCCGGGGGGGGGGGGGGAAGGGGCCTCATTATGATCGCCCGCATTGGGCCCCCGAAATCATTTCCCCCCCCAATTGTGTATATTATTTTATATATCCCCATGATCTTATTTAATCCTCCCACCCCTCCCGTTTTGATGCTGATGGGAATAAAACTGCTGCCCCCTAAGCCCCCCCCCCCCCCCCCCCTAGTGGTTTGTTCCATAAGGGCAGGGTAGAAAAGGGAGGTTGTGACCATTTTGAGGGCTGGGTGGGGGTGGTCCAATCCATTTTGGGTACTGGTCCCATTTTGGTGTGCCCCCCCATTTTAGGGTGCTGGGGTCGCAGTTTGGGGGTTTCCCGCATTTTGAGGCATTGTGTCCCCATTTTGGGTACTTGGGGGTGCCCCCCCCTTTTAGGATACTGAGGTCCCCCTTTGGCCCGATGAGCCCGCCAATGGGTGGGCGTGGCCAAGCCGGATGGGAAGGCTCTGATTGGCTGGGCCCGATTCGGGGCGTGGCTTTATCCAGTGGGCGGTACCTAGAGGCAGAGCAGGGGGGCCTGCACGGGGGTATGCGGATGCTCTCAGTGAGGGGGGATTGCGATTGTGATGCCTGACTTTCAGTGTTATAATGGACCAAATTCCTTTGGGAACACTGTTTCCTTCAACAGTGGCACCCCCTTTGCTGATCCATGGAAGCAGGGAAGCCCGGAAGGAATCACAGCATCTTCATTGTGGGATAATGGGGAATCAGGTTTGGAGTCTGTGCTGCCTGGATGCTATTGATGGAGATGGAGAGCAGGGAATGGGGCGGCGGAGGCACTGCCCTTTGGTCTCTGGAGCTCCTTGGTCCAGGTTTGTCTCCACCATCCTTTTCCCTAAGGAGAACTGCACCATTCCCAGCAGCAGAGCGCCCGCAGGCGGCATCCCCGGCTCTGCTGTGCTGGTGGGCTCCTGAGGATGAGCACGGTCTGAGCCGCCAAGGAACGGAGGCCGGGATCACCCTTCTCCAGCAGCACTTCCAGGTCTGTGACCCAAAGAGACCGGGATGAGACCCCCATAGGCCCCAGCATCCCTCCAGCCCCTGCTCCCTCCTCACCTCTGCAGATCTGCTCCAGCTTCCTTGGGCTTTTCCCTCTTAGGGGCCGTGCGGCCAATCCTGGGCACAGGGATCCATTGGGATCCATCAGCATCCATCGGGATCCATCAGCATCCATCAGGGATGCAGCGGGGGGGACCGGGATGGGGACCGCAGGGGCTCACCAATGAACCTGATGGCTGCCTCTTGCAGGGGGACCTGAGCATCCTCCAGGTACTGCAGGCTCTGGTGCAGGTATCCCTGAGCCCTCTTCCTGCTCCGCTCCAGCTGCAGAGGGAATGGGATGCTACGGACCCCCCCATTGGCTGGAGCAGTCCCAACGCTCCCTTTCCCATCCCAGTGTGGGATGGGCAGAGCAGTCCAAGGGGTTCCAAGGGGAATAGGGATGGGTGCAGGGCCCATACCAAGCACTCTGCAACCCTCCACTTCTGCCTTGTCTCCAATAGGCGCCGGAGCTCTTCCCATCCCAGGAGCGTCGCCGCAGCAAGGAGAGCTTCCCGGGAAGCCTGCACAGGATGGGATGGAGACCTTGGGGATGATCCCACCCTCGGGAATGTGGGATATGGGGTGGGGGGGTGGGTCCGTACCTTGGCCACGCTGCGGCTTTGGTCACTCATGCGGAAGAAGAGCGGGAGCAGCAGATCCCAGGTTTTGCTCCGCATCCTCCTCCTGTCGCTGCCAAGCACCGACTCCAGGAGGAACCGGAGCAGGCGGATGGAGAGCTCCCGGAGGCAGCTGCATCCCTGGAGGCAAGGAGGAAAAGGGGGGACGTGGGGCAGATCCTGATGGGATGCAAAGCCCTGGAGCCATCCCCATGCAAGCTCCAAATCACTGCCGGGGGCCCATGCAGCCCTTACTCCATCCAAGAGGAGGCGGAGGTCCCGCAGCAGCCCCACGGCAATGGGGCTGGCTTCCTCCCTCGGTAGGTGACCCATCACGTTCCATAGGATCAGCAGGGCCTTTATCCTGAGCTCATCTTCGGCATCCTGGAGCCTGCCCATGATGTGGGGCAGGAGCCGCTGCAGTTTCCTTGCCTGCAGGAGGAGATGGGGGCTCCTTGTGGGGAAGCCATGACCCAAGGCTGTGGTCACCAAGGTCATGGCCAAGAGGGGTCCCTATGGCCGTGCCCTGCCCCCTGGCCAAGAGAGCTCCCCATGGCCATGTTGTGCCTCATGGCCATGTCCCGCTCACCAAGCCAGGTTTCTCCGACAGCTCCATGAGGCTTTCCACCAGCACGGAGACTGTCACCAGGCTCTGGGGGTCCTCAGCACCCTCAGCACCACCAGCACCGGAGGCCATGGACTAAGGCAAACACAGGCATTGTGACCCCACCGCGCCTGCAGAGCTCATGGGAGGCCATCGGGGCCCTTTAGGACTCACAACCAAGGCAGGGATGGAGATGTCCCGGGTGTCCTGGAGCATCCCCAGCAGCTCCTGTAGGGCCTCTGAAGTCTTGGATAGGGTCAGGACCATCTCCCACATGTCCACGTCAGCAGTGGAAGCCAGGGCGCTGAGTCAGCGTGGTCCATGCATCCCATGGGATGCCCTATGGGGGTTAGCAGTGGTGCTCCCCATGGGGTGGGATGGAGGGACCCGCTCCTCAGGGATGTCATAGCATCATGGAAAGGGCCTTAAGATCATCTAGTTCCAGCCCCAATGCTTTGGGTTCGGATGGAGGGACTGTCCTGGCTTCAGATGGCCTGGCACATCAGTCCCACAGAAGTATAAAGCTCTAGTAGATACCGATGCACAGTGTATCCTGATGCCATCAAGCTGTCAAGGGGTGGAACCCATCTATATCTCTGGAGTGACAGGAGGATCCCAAGAGTTGACTGTACTGGAGGCTGAGATCAGCCTGACTGGGAGGAAATGGCAAAAGCACCCCATTGTGAGTGCTCCAGAGGCTGCGTGCATCCTCGGCATAGACTACCTCAGGAGAGGGTACTTCCAAGACCCAAAAGGGTACCGATGGGCTTTTGGTATTGCTGCTTTGGAGACTGAGGAAATTGAGCAGCTGTCCACCTTGCCTGGTCTCTCAGAGGATCCTTCTGTTGTGGGGTTGCTGAAGGTCGAAGAACAACAAGTGGCAATCGCGACCACAAGAGTGCACCGACGGCAATATCGCACCAACCGAGACTCCCTGATTCCCATCCATAAGCTGATCCGTAGACTGGAGAGTCAGGGAGTGATCAGCAGGACCCGCTCACCCTTTAATAGCCCCATATGGCCAGTGTGAAAGTCTAACGGAGAGTGGAGACTAACAGTAGACTATCGTGGCCTGAATGAAGTCACACCACCGTTGAGTGCTGCTGTACCGGACATGCTAGAACTCCAGTATGAACTGGAGTCAAAGGCAGCCAAGTGGAATGCCACGACTGACATTGCCAGTGCATTCTTCTCAATTCTTTTGGCAGCAGAGTGCAGGCCACAGTTTGCTTTTACTTGGAGGGGCGTCCAGTACACTTGGAACTGACTGCCCCAGGGGTGGAAACACAGCCCTACCATTTGCCATGGACTGATCCAGACTGCACTGGAACAGGGGCAAGCTCCAGAACACCTGCAGTACATTGATGACATTATTGTGTGGGGCAATACAGTGGAAGAAATCTTTGAGAAAGGGAGGAAAATAATCCAAATCCTGCTGAAAGCCGGTTTTGCCATGAAACAGAATAAGGTCAAGGGACCTGCACAGGAGATTCAATTTTTGGCAATAAAATGGCAAGATGGACGTCACCAGATCCCCACAGATGTGATCAACAAGAGAACAGCAATGTCTCCACCAACTAATAAGAAAGAAACACAAGCTTTCTTGGGTGCTGTGGGGTTCTGGAGAATGCACATCCCAAATTACAGTTCAATTGTAAGCCCTCTCTATCATGTGACCCGGAAGAAGAATGATTTTAAATGGGGCCCTGAGCAACAACAAGCCTTTGAGCAAATTAAACGTGAGATAGTTCATGCAGTGGCCCTTGGACCAGTCCGGACTGGGCCAGATGTAAAAAATGTCCTGTACACCGCAGCTGGGGAGAATGGTCCTACCTGGAGCCTCTGGCAGAAAGCTCCAGGGGAGACTCGAGGTCAGCCCCTCGGCTTTTGGAGTCGGGGATACAAAGGATCTGAGGCCAGCTATACCCCAACTGAGAAAGAGATACTGGCAGCCTATGAAGGGGTTCGAGCTGCTTCCGAGGTGATTGGCACTCAAGCACAGCTCCTCCTGGCACCCCGGTTGCCCGTGCTGGGCTGGATGTTCAAAGGCAGGGTCTCCTCTACACATCATGCAACCGATGCGACACGGAGTAAATGGGCTGCGCTAATTACACAAGGAGCTCGAACAGGAAATCCCAGTCGTCCAGGCATTCTAGAAGTCATCATGGGCTGGCCAGAGGGTAAAGATTTTGGAATGTCACCAGAGGAGGAGGTGATGCGTGCTGAAGAGGCCCCACCATATAATAAACTGTCAGAAAGTGAAAAGCAGCATGCCTTGTTTACTGATGGGTCCTGCCGTATTGTGGGAAAGCATCGGAGATGGAAGGCAGCCGTACGGAGTCCTCAATGGCAAGGTGCAGGAACTGCTGAAGGAGAGGGTGAATCGAGTCAGTTTGCCGAGGTGAAAGCCATCCAGCTGGCCCTGGACATTGCTGAACGAGAAAAGTGGCCAGTACTTTATCTCTATACTGACTCATGGATGGTGGCAAATGCCCTGTGGGGGTGGTTGCAGCAATGGAAGCAGAGCAACTGGCAACGCAGAGGTAAACCCATCTGGGCTGCTGCACTGTGGCAAGATACCGCTGCCCGGGTGCAGAACCTGGTGGTGAAGGTACGCCATTTGGGCGCCCATGTAGAATCATAGAATCATAGAATAGTTTGGGTTGGAAAGGACCTTGAGATCATCCAGTTCCAACCCCCCTGCCATGGGCAGGGACACCCCACACTAAACCATGTCACCCAAGGCCTCATCCAACCTGGCCTTGAACACCGCGAAGGATGGAGCATTCACAACCTCCCTGGGCAACCCATTCCAGTGCCTCACCACCCTCACAGTAAAGAGTTTCTTCCTTAGATCCAATCTAACCTTCCCCTGTTTCAGTTTGAACCCGTTACCCCTTGTCCTGTCACTACAGTCCCTGATGAAGAGTCCCTCCCCAGCATCCTTGTAGGCCCCCTTCAGATACTGGAAGGCTGCTCTGAGGTCTCCATGCAGCCTTCTCTTCTCCAGGCTGAACAGCCCCAACTTTCTCAGCCTGTCTCCATACAGGAGGTGCTCCAGCCCCTGATCATCCTCGTGGCCTCCTCTGGACTTGTTCCCACAGTTCCATGTCCTTTTTATGTTGAGGACACCAGAACTGCACACAATGCTCCAAGTGAGGTCTCACGAGAGCAGAGCAGAGGGGCAGGATCACCTCCTTCAACCTGCTGGTCACGCTCCTCTTGATGCAGCCCAGGACACGGTTGCTCTCTGGGCTGCGAGCGCACACTGCAGCCGGCTCATGTTCATTTTCTCATTGACCAACACCCCCAAGTCCTTCTCCGCAGAGCTGCTCTGGATCTCTGCTATCCCCAACCTGTAGCTGTGCCTGGGATTGCTCCGACCCAGGTGTAGGCCCTTGCACTGGGCATGGTTAAACTTCATCAGGTTGGCATCAGCCCACCTCACAAGCGTGTCGAGGTCCCTCTGGATGGCATCCCTTCCCTCCGGCGTATCAACCGAACCACACAGCTTGGTGTCATCGGCAAAGTTGCTGAGGGCGCACTCAATCCCACTGTCCATGTCACCGACATGGTGTGGTTTCAGGGTGGTTTAGGGAGCTGTTTTAGGGAGTTGTTTTAAGGGAGCTGTTTTAGGGAGTTTTAGTTTGGTTTTGGGTTGTTTTGGGGCTCTGACCTTGTATCCCATAGAAGAAGCTGGACAAGGCAGTTTTGTCGTGGTTTTGGGGTGTTTTGGGGTGTTTTAGTTGTGTTTTTGGTTTGGTTTTGAGTTGTTTTGGGGCTGTTTTGGGGCTCTGACCCTTCATCCCATAGGAGAAGCAGAACAAGGTGGTTTTGGGGGGTTTAGGGGGTTGTTGGGGAGGTTGTTGGGTGGTTTGGGGTGGTTATCTGTGTTTTTGGCCTGGTTTGGGCCTGGATTTGGCTCTGACCCTGTATCCTATTTAAGAAGCTGGACAAGGTGGGTTTGGTGTGGTTTTTGGTGCTTCTTTGTGTGGTTTTGGTGTGGTTTTGGGGTTTTTTGGGCTATTTTGGAGCTCTGACTCTGTACCCCATAGGAGAAGCAGGACAAGGTGAGTTTGCGGTGGGTTTGAGGTGGTTTTTAGTGGTTTTGGACGATTTGGGGTGTTTTATGTAGTTAAAGTCATTCCCCTTGTCCTGTCCCTACAAGCCCTTGTCCATAGCCCCCCTCCAGGTTTTTTGTAGCCCCTTTAGGCTCCATCCCGCTCCCATCCCAGCTCCATCCCGCTCCCATCCCAGCTCCATCCCGGCTCCATCCCGCCCTTTCCTCTCCACATCCCGGCCCCCCCCCAGGCTACCACAGACGCCGGGAGCCCGGCCCCTTCCCGCCGTGCCCTCCCCTCCCGTGTCTGGCGCCGGCTCTGACGTCATCCCCCCGCGCCGCCCGGTGTCATGGCGGCGGTGCAGGCGGAGGGGAAGCTGCAGCCGAAGGCTCCTGCCAGGAAACACCAAGTGCTGGAACTCACCTGCGTCTGCCCCGGGAGCAGGGTCAGGCCCCACAGCTCTGCTCCTGCCAGCGCTGCCGAGCCCTGCAGGCACTTGATGGTGCCATCCGAGCGCTCCACACAGCGCAGCACGGGCTGGGCCATTGCTGTGGCTCCGGCAGAGGCACGGCTGCCTTGGGAAGCTGCCAGCGAGCAAGAGGAGCTGAGGAGCGGCTGCAGAAGGGCCCTGCTGTGGGGCTGAAAGCCAAGGGTGGTGCAGGGGAAAGGAGAGAGTGCAGAGCCTCAGGCCTGGGGCTTCTTTCCCAGGAGGTGGCGCTGCTGCCCTTGATCCTGGCTGTTCTCCAGGCCTGCCCTGCCCGCAGCGGTCTCCAGTGGCCTCTGCCGAGGCCAGCGGCAGAGCCAGGATGTTCCTGCCCGAATGTGTGCCCCTGCTGCTGGGGCTGACTCAGTGCTGAGAGTTTTGGGGTGCCGGGTGTTTTTGGGGTGGTATAGGGCTGTTTTTTACTCTGACCGTGTATCTTAGAAGAGAAGCAGGACAAGGTGGTTTTGGGGTGCTTTTGGGTTGGGTTTGGGTTATTTTGGGGGTGTTTTGGGGCTCTGACCCTTTATCCCATAGAAGAAGCAGGGCAAGGTGAGTTTGGGGTGTTTTGGGGGTTCTTATGGTTGGTTTTGGGGTTCGTTTGGGTGATTTGGGGGTGGTTTGGGCTCTTTTCGGGCTCTGACTGTGTATCCCATAGGAGAAGCTGGACAAGGTGGTTTAGGATCTTTTTGTTTTTGGCTCTGACCCTGTATGCCATAGGAGAAGCAGGACAAGGCGGGTTTTGGCGGGGTTTTGGGCTGTTTTGGTGCTGGCTTTGGGCTCTGACCCTGTATTTCATTGAAGAAGCAGGGCAAAGTGGGTTTGCAGTGTTTTTGAATGGTTTTGTGTTGTTTTGAGGCTTTTTGCGATGGCATATGAGAAGCAGGACAAGCTGGTTTGGGGGCTGGTTTTGGGCTGTTTTGGGGCCCTTACCCTGTATCCCGTAGGAGAAGCAGGAGAAGGTGGGTTTGGGGTGGTTTTGGTTGCCTTTAGGGGGTCTTAGGTGTGTTTTGGGTTTTGTTTTGTGTTGTTTTGAGGCTCTGACCGTTTATCCCATAGGAGGAGCAGGACAAGGTGGTTTTGGTTGGTTTGGGGTCCTGTGAGGGGCTGTGAGGTCCTTTGAGGGTGTTTTGGGGTTGGTTTTGCGTTGTTTTGGGGCCGGTTTTGGGCTCTGACCCTGTATCCCATAGGAGAAGCAGGACAAGGTGGTGGTGTCGTGTTTCGGGGTGTGGATTTGGGTTGGTTTGTGGTTTGCTTTGGAGCTGTTTTGGGGCTCTGACTCTTTATCCCATAGGAATAGCAGGACAAGGTGGGTTTTGCAGTGTTTGAGGGTATTTTTGGTTTGGTTTTGGGTTTTTTTGGGGCTGTTTTGGGGCTCTGGCCCTGTATCCCATTGAAGAAAGAGGTCAAGGTGGTTTTGGTGTGTTTTCGAGTGTTTTGGGGGTGGTTTTGGATTGTTTTGGGGCTGGTCTTGGGCTCTGACCCTGTATCCCATAGGAGAAGCAGGACAAGGTGGTTTAGGGGTGTTTGGGAGTGTTTGAGGATTTGTGAGGGTGTTTGAGTTGTGTTTTTGATTTGGGTTTGGGGCTGTTTTGGGGCTCTGACCTTCATCCCATAGGAGGAGCAGGACTAGGTGGCTCTGGGGGTTTTTGGGTGGTTTTCTGTGTTTTTGGGGTGGTTTGGGCCTGGATTTGGGCTCTGACCCTGTATCCCATTGAAGACGCAGAACAAGGTGGTTTTGGGGTGGTTTTCTGCTTGTTTGGGGCTGTTTGGGTGCCTTTACCCTGTATCTCGTAGCAGAAGCACGAGAAGGTGCTTTAGGTGTGCTTTAGGTGTGGTTTAGTTTTGGGTTTTTGGTTGTTTCTGGGCTGTTTTGAAGCTCTGACCCTGTATCCCATAGGAGAAGCAGGACCAGGTGATTCTGGGGTGTTTTCGATTGATTTTGGGGTGGGTTTGGGTTGTTTTGGGGCTTTATTTGGGCTCTGACCCTGAATCCCATAGGAGAAGCAGGACAAGCTGGTTTTGGGTGGTATTGGATGATTTGGGGGTGTTTTAGGGTGATTTAGGGTGTTTTAGTTTGGTTTTGGATTGTTTTAGGGTTGTTTAGTTTGGTTTTGGGTTGTCTTGAGGCTCTTACCCTGTATCTCATAGGAGAAGCAGGACAAGGTGGTTGTGGGATGGTTTTGGGTGGTTTTGGCATAGTTTTGGGGTTTTTTATGACTGGTTTTGGGCTCTGACCCTGAATCCCATAGGAGAAGTAGGACCAGGTGGCTTTGGTGTGGTTTTGGCATGGTTTTTGGGGAGTTTTGGTGTGGTTTTGTGGGGCGTTTTGGGGAGTTTGGGGGTGGTTTAGTTTGGTTTTTTGTTGTTTTGGGGCTCTGACGCTGTATCCCATAGGAGAAGCAGGAACAGGTGATTTTGGGGTGTTTTCGATTGATTTTGGGGTGATTTTGGGGTTGTTATCGGGCTTTTTTTTTGAGTTTTTTTTGGGTAGATTTGGGTTACTGACCCTGTATTTCATAGGAGAAGCAGAACAAGGTGGTTTTGGGTGGTTTTGAGGTGGATTTGGGGTGTTTTGTGGTGCTTGAGAGTGCTTGGGGATGTTTTAGTTGTGGTTTTGGGTTGTTTGGGGCTCTGACCCTTTATCCCATAGGAGGAGAAGGACAAGGTGATTTTGAGTGCTTTTTGGGCGGTTTTGGTTGATTTTCTCAGGTTTTGGGGTGGTTTGGGCCTGGATTTGGGCTCTGACCCTGTGTCCAATTTAAGAAGCAGGAAAAGGGTGTTTGGGGTTTTAGGGTGCGAGGCGTCCCTGCCCACGGCAGGGGGTTGGAACTGGATGATCTTCAGGTCCTTTCCAACCCAAACCATTCCATGATTCCATGATTCTCTTTTGGTGGGGAAGGTGCAGCTCTTGGTGCACCCAACAACCCTTTGCTTGCCCTCCCAACACTCATCCGATGGGGCTCAGTAATGGCTCCCCCTTGCTATGGGGAACGGCCCCATCTCCTCTGCAGCTTCTGAGAGTGGGTGACAGTGGGGCACCAAGTGCCCCGTGCCTATGGGGCTGCTCTGCTCCCCCAGCACCATGGATGCAGGTGGGTTCCTCCATCCAAGCCCATCGCTGCCCTCCCATCAGGTCCCATTGGATCTCATCTCATTGCATCGAATCGCATCTCATAGCATTGCATAGCATCTCGTCTCGTAGCATCTCATCTCATCGCATTGCACCTCATCGCATCCCATCCCATTGGATCTCATCTCATTGCATCGCATCTTGTCTCATCACATCTCATCTCATCGCATGCCATTCCATTCCATCTCATCTCGTCTCATCACATCACATCTCACCTCTTCTCATGTCATCTTATCTCATCGCATCCCATCCCATAGGATCTCATCACATCGCATCCCATCCCATCCCATTGCAATGCATCCCGTCCCGTCCCGTCCCGTCCCGTCCCATACCATCCTGTCTCGTCTCATCTCATCCCATCCTGTCTGGTCTCGTCCCACATCACTGCATCTCTCCTCTCCTCTCCTCCCCTCATCATGTGCTGTTGAATATGATATTGTACCATATAGCATATTATAGCATCTCTTAGCATATCATACCATATCAAAGCATATCATAGCATACCTTGTATCATATCATATAACATATTATGTTTTATCATGTTATATCATGTTACATCATGTCATAGTGTCATATCCTATCATATAATTTCATTTCATTTCCATTTCATTGCATTTAATTTCACTTCATCCTCGTCATTTTCTCTCCTCTCCACAAATATTATGTCATGTTATATCGTATTGTATTATATCGTTCTGTATTGTATCATATCGTATCGTATCATATTTTATCATGTCATAATCTATCATGTCATACCATACCATACCATCATATCATATATCATATATAGCATATCATGCCTTATCAAACCATATCATAGCATATCCTCTCTATCATAGCATATCACACATACCATGCCGTACCGCACCGTGCCATATCATACCATACCATATCATTTGATTATATTTAATTTCGATTCATTTTCATTTCCATTTCGTGTTCATTTGGTTTCATTTCATTTAATTTCGTTTCATCCTCCTCATCTCATAGCATATCTTCTATCATATCCTATAACATAATATGTTTTATCATGTTCTATCACGTTACATCATGTTATAGCGTCATATCCTATCATATTATTTCATTTCGTTTCCATTTCATTGCATTTGGTTTCATTTCTCCTCCTCGCCATTTTCTCGCCTCCTCTCCTCTCCAAAAATATCATATCATGTAATACCATATCATATCCTATATCCTAGATCATATCGTAATCTATCATCTCGTATGATTTCATTTCCTTTTCATGTCATATCATTTTACGTTATATCAGAATTTACTTTCATTTCATTTCACTTTGTTTCCATTTCGTTTCCGTTCACATCATGTCATCTCACGCTCTATCAAACCACGTTCTGTTATAGCACCGTATCAGTCCATGTCATTCCATCCTTCTCATTTCATTTCCTCTCAACTCCTCTAAACGTGCCTCATCCCATCTTGTCGCATCGTCTTCTCTCTTCTCCTCTTTGAAATGAATCATATAATATAGTATAATATAATATATAGTATAATATATTAGTATAATACAGTATAATATAATATTTAGTTTAATATAATATAGAATATTATAATATGGTATAACAAAATATAGTATAGCATAATATAGTATAATATAATATAGAATAATATAGTATGGTATAATATAATTTAGTATAATATATAGTATATTATAATATAATATATAATTTTATTTCATTTCCATTTGATGTTATTTCGTCCTTCTCCTCTCCTCTCCTCTCCTTTCTGAAAATACACCATTTCGTATCGTATTATATCATATCATTTCATTTGATTTCAGTTCATTTCATTTTATTTCATTTCATTTCATGTCCATTTGATGTCATTTCACTGGATTTCATTTCATACTCCTCTTCTCTTCTCCTATTATCTCCTATCTGCTATCTGTTATCATCCCATCGCATCCAACCACATCTCAAAGCATCTCATCTCATCGCATCTCATCTCATCATAGAATCATAGAATAGTTAGGGTTGGAAAGGACCTTGAGATCATCCAGTTCCAACCCCCCTGCCATGGGCAGGGACAACCCACATTAAACCGTGGCACCCAAGGCCTCATCCAACCTGGCCTTGAACACCACCAAGGATGGAGCATTCACAACCTCCCTGGGCAACCCATTCCAGTGCCTCACCGCCCTCTCAGTAAAGAATTTCTTCCTTAGATCCAATCTAACCTTCCCCTGTTTCAGTTTGAACCCGTTACCCCTTGTCCTGTCACTACAGTCCCTGATGAAGAGTCCCTCCCCAGCATCCTTGTAGGCCCCCTTCAGACACTGGAAGGCTGCTCTGAGGTCTCCACGCAGCCTTCTCTTCTCCAGGCTGAACAGCCCCAACTTTCTCAGCCTGTCTCCATACAGGAGGTGCTCCAGTCCCTGAACATCCTCGTGGCCTCCTCTGGACTTGTTCCAACAGTTCCATGTCCTTTTTATGATGAGGACACCAGAACTGCACACAATGCTCCAAGTGAGGTCTCACGAGAGCAGAGTAGAGGGGCAGGATCACCTCCTTCAACCTGCTGGTCACGCACAATGGGGTTTCAGCATTGCAGATGGGAAACGGACAGGAGATGAGGCTTATGGGATCTATGCATCGCATCACATCCCATCTCATCTTATCTCATCGTATCAGAGCCATCTCCATCACTCCCAACATTCCCACTCCCTCCAAAAGCCCTGGTACCCTCAAAGCATCCCATAACCAAATCTGGTACCCAGAAACCCACTCTGCCCCAGCCATCTCCATCCATCCCAGTAGCCCTAAGCCACCCTGTGGAACAATGGTTAGCCGAACGTGGACATGTGGAATACCAGAGACTGAACGATATAGGCCTTGTGTCTCATGAAAGGCTGCACAACCCAGGACGGGAGATGGCTGACTAACCATGGAACCATTCCTGATGCAACGTAGAGTGGAGAACTTTGCAACATGAAGCGAGGAACTTTGCAACAAAAAGCGTGAAGTAGAAGAAACTGCTTGCCGCAAGGAGTGTGCCCTGCTGATGCAGAGACGTGCCTGAAGATACGAGCTTAGCCAATGGCAGTGTATAGACAGGCGCGTGAACAGATCTATGTAACCAATGAAGAAACAGCTAGGTGCGCGTGGACTGCAATTATCAATATAAATATAGGTGCTTTGAGCAATAAAATAAGCAAGATATGTAACTCATATTGAGTGTTTTCTTGACTTCGGCTGATCTTCTTCAACACCACCCCAGAACTACATGGTACCCCAAACCGCAACCAACCCCAGGCATCTCCATCCCTCCCAATCCCCATGGTACCCCTAAACCACCCCAAAATCCACCTTGTACCCCAAACCCAACCAACCCCAGGCATCACCATCCCTTCAAATCCCCATGGTACCCCTAAAGCACCCCAAAACTACATGGTACCCCAAAACCCAATCAACCACAGGCATCTCCATCCCTTCCAATCCCCATGGTACCCATAAATGACCCCAAACCCCATCTTTATTGAGCCCCATAAGGAAGGATCCACACACACAGCATGCTGGGGTGCAGGGATGCTGCTTGGGGTGGCAGCCCCAGCTCATGGCCCTGCAGCAGGTTCTCCCGCAGCTTCAGTCTAGAACCCAGCTGGGTCACCATGGCAACGGGCCAAAACAGGGCCCTTTGTGACCTCATTTGTGCCACCCCACTTCACTGCTTTGGTCAGGGGAGCAGACAGTGACAGGGAAGAGCAGGAGGAAGGAGCCATTGGGTTGCTTCTGAGCTCAAGCCCTGTTGCCTTTGGTCCAAGCTTTCCCCTTCGCTACCCTGATCCCTTTCCTGCATCCCGTGGGATGATGGAGAGACCCCCCGGATCCCCCAGACAGGCTTGGGAGAGGGATCAGGCTCCTGAGGGGAGCATCTCTTCATTGGCGCCCTATGAGGAATCCCTGGTCGTGCCATTGAGGACTGGTGAGCGTTGGTCTGGGAGCAGGACAAAGGGAGATGGGTTCAGCCTGGAACAGGGGAAGTTCCACTTGGATAGAAGGAAGTTGTTCCCTGTGGAAGGGGTGAGGCGCTGGCACAGGGGGGATGCTCCATCCACGGCCAGGTTGGACACAGCCTTAGTGACATCGGATCATAGAGCCATAGAATGGGTTGGGTTGGAAAACCCAATTGATGATCTCCGGGTCCTTTCCAACCCAACCCATTCCATGATTCCATGACTTCATGACCAGAACCACTTTCCTTGGATGCTGGTGGGGGGCAGAGCTTCCTCTCCTCTCCAAACCTCTCCTCTTCCTCCATTAGATGCCAGCTGGTTACCCGTGTACCTACTGGAGCAGGAGAACGTGGATCGCATCGAGGCCTTTGCCAACACCCCAACCACGGTGAGCAGGGCCACTGCGATGCTCATGGGTGCTGCTGGGTGCTGCCTTCACCCGTAGCACTCCGGTACCCCCATCCCCTCTCATATTCCCTGTTTGTGCCTCCATCCCCACTGGCTTCCAGCTGGAGCATGAAAAAGTTTGGTTCCTTGAGAGCATTTGCTGCCTGCTGAACACCGCCAGGTTCTGCAACTTGCAAGAGGGCCTGGATGTCTTCTGCCGTAAGAACCACCTTGCAGAGACCATCCAGGTGAAGGGACCCCCATAGGGATGCTATGGGGCAAAGGCCTCCAGCACCCAGTGAGGGCAGCATTGGTGGACTCCCAGATCCCTTATCTTCATTGTGCTCTATAGACACTGCTCCAAATGCAGCCCATGGACCAGCTGTGCACGGAGGTGCGGCATCTCGCCATGGATGCGATCGCGGAACTGAGGTACCACAACTGCGCATCCCTCCTGGGATCCCCACTGCTCCCATCACCAGCATCCAACCGGAGCCTGCTTCCCTTTGCAGCTCAGTGCAGACAGGGCTTGCGGACCAAGAGAGAAGCCTCTTAGAGACCTGCTGCACGAGCGTCTTCTTCCTGCCTCCAGAAGAGGAGGGTTTGTCCCTGGATACCTACTACTACGACAAGGTAAGGCGCTCCAGGAGCCTGCAGCTCCCTTTGGAGCGCTGGGGCTGTGGGATGCCCGCGCTTGAAGCCCCGTTGGTACCCGCAGGGCTCTGCTCTGTCCCTGCAGGCACTGCACTCCATGGATAACCTGCTCCGGAGGCTGGTGCTCAACTCTCCTGAGCCCAGCGGCGGCGAGGAGCTGCAGAGCATCCTGCAGGTCTGGCCTGTGCGGAGCGGGGTGCGCGGGGCTGCTCCTCACCCATGGGCCCCCCCCGAGCCATGGGGCCCCCCTTCCCTGGGTAACCCAAGGCCCCTCTGGAGCACAGGGGCTGCAGGGGGTGGCAGCCCCTGCCCACAGAGCTCAGGGCAGGGATCCCAGCAGGGGCTTTGCTCCCCACATCAGGAGGCTGAGCCCCCCTGGGCTGGGGTCTTTGCTGCCTCCTGGCACCATGGGCTGGGAACCAGGCTGCTGGGGCCCATGGGCTGGTTCCCTTGCCCTCAACTGGTGCGTAAAGAGGTCTTTAGAGGAGGAACTTGTCTGTTATAGATATGTATGTATATATATGTGTATGTATAGGTGTATATATGTGTATATCTGTACATGTGTGTATATATGTGGATATCTATATATGTATGTACATATATGCATATATATGTATAAATGTCTATATGTATATATATTTGTATCTACTTATATATTTAGATATATTTAAATCTCTTTATATCTATGTAGATATATTTATACCTACACCTATATGTTTCTATTTATATCTATTTCTATATCTATGTTTATAATTATTATTAATGAATAATAGCAATAATATTGATGAATATTAATATTTAAGTATATAGCTATACCAATATTTATTAATACTGATATTATCAATATTTTTATTTAGACAGTTCTATTAATATTTTATTTATATTTATATTTTACTTATATTAATATCTAGATTTATATGTGTGTATATCTATATTTATATTTTTATATATTTATATTTATATTTTTATATCTATATAACTGTATCTATAATTATATTATATATATAATTATAATAATTATTTTTCTATGGTATTTCTATGACATTTAGACCCACCCTATATCTGTTGAGCTCTATGGCTCTATTCCTATTCATATTTAGCTCTATGGCTCTATTCCTATTCATGTGTATTTACACGTACCCTGCACTCCTAGCAGCACAGAGCGCTTGGGTTGGGAAGGACTCAAAGCCCCTGCAGCGCCAGGGCAGCGTCAGTGCTGAGGCACTGATTTTCACCGCCAGCTCCAGCCCAGCCCTGGAAGCGGGGCCGTGCCTTGGTCCTTGCAGCCGGGGCATCCCCCCCAGCGAGGGGACCAAGCCCTCACCCCCTGCATCCCTTCCCGTGCCGCTGCCTCCATCCCTGCCCGCCCCGCGGTGATGCTCAGCGGGGGCTGCAATGGAAGCGGGGCGGGTCCAGCCCCTGCCGCAGCTCCGGGGCTCACCCGCGGCTTCTCCCCCTGCCCAGCTCCTGTTGCGCTTCAGCGGCTCCCCGAGCACCGTCGTGAGGGAGAGGGCCCTGGGCAGGATCGCGGCCCTGAGCCAGCTGCTGCGGCACCGCTCGCTGAGGGTAAGGACCGGGCAGGAGCGGGGCGGGCGGCAGCGACCCCTGCATGGGGAGACGGGGACCTGCAGAGCATCCTGCGCTCTGCCTGCTCCTGCTCCTGCTCCCGTTCCTGCTCCTCCTCCCACTCCCGCTCCTTTCTTCTTCTTATCCTTCTCCTTTCTTCTTTCATTCGCCTTCAGGTTCTTCTGATCCTTCTCCTTCTTTCACCTTCCCCTTCTCCTCATTCTCTTCTCTTTCTTCTTTCTTTTTTCTTCATTCTTCTTTCTTCTTTTGTTGCCCTTCAGGTTCTTCTTCTCCTCCTACCTTTCCCTCTCCTACTCCTCCTTCTCCTTCTCCTCCCTCCTTCTTTTCCCTCCTCCTCCTTCTCCTCCTTCTTCTCCTCCTTCTTCTCCTCCTCCTCCTTCTTCTCCTCCTTCTCCTCCTCCTCCTTCTCCTCCTCCTCCTTCTCCTCCTCCTCCTTCTTCTCCTTCTCCTCCCTCTTCTCCTTCTCATCCTCCTTCTTCTCCTTCTCCTCCTCCTCCTTCTTCTCCTTCTCCTCCTCCTCCCTCTTCTCCTTCTGATCCTCCCTCTTCTCCTTCTCATCCTCCCTCTTCTCCTTCTTCATCCTCCCTCTTCTCCTTCTCATCCTCCCTCTTCTCCTTCTCATCCTCCCTCTTCTCCTTCTCATCCTCCTTCTTCTCCTTCTCCTTCTTCTCCTTCTCCTCCTCCTTCTTCTCCTTCTCCTCCTCCTCCTTCTCCTTCTCCTCCTCCTCCTTCTCCTTCTTCTCATCCTCCTCCTTCTTCTTCCTTCTTCTCCTCCTCCTCCTTCTTCTTCTTCTCATCCTCCTCCTTCTTCTCCTCCTCCTCCTCCTTCTCCTTCTCATCCTCCTTCTTCTCCTTCTCATCCTCCTTCTTCTCCTTCTCATCCTCCTCCTTCTCATCCTCCCTTCTCCTTCTCATCCTCCTCCTTCTCCTTCTCATCCTCCTCCTTCTCCTTCTCATCCTCCTCCTTCTCCTTCTCATCCTCCTCCTTCTCCTTCTCATCCTCCTCCTTCTCCTTCTCATCCTCCTCCTTCTCCTTCTCATCCTCCTCCTTCTCCTTCTCATCCTCCTTCTCCTTCTCATCCTCCTTCTTCTTCTCATCCTCCTTCTTCTTCTCATCCTCCTTCTCCTTCTCATCCTCCTTCTCCTTCTCATCCTCCTTCTCCTTCTCATCCTCCTTCTGCTTCTCATCCTCCTTCTTCTCCTTCTCATCCTCCTTCTTCTCCTCTTCCTCCTCCTTCTACTCCTCCTCCTCCTTCTCCTACTCCTCCTCCTACTTCTCCTCCTCCTCTCTTTCCCCCTCATTCTTTGGGTTCTTCACCTTTGTTCCTGTTCTTTCTCCCTCCCCAGAACCTGCGCCTGACCAGGAGGAGCCCTTTAAACCCTGCCCCCTCGCAGGAGCTCCCGGTCTCACTCCTGGGACAGCTCCTGGGACACCTCCTCCTCTTCCGCTTTGCCAAGGACGGGACGAGCTCCGCGGCCCTGGATGCTCTTTGCAGCCTCCATCAGTTCCTCCTGTGGCACGAAGGTATCGGAGGCTGTGATGGGGCTCCCCCCAACCCCTCCCATTTAGTCTCTGTGTCCCATTAACGCTCCTGTGTCCCACTGACGCTCCTGTCTCCCACAGAAGCTCCTGTCTCCCACTAACTCTCCCGTGTCCCCCTTGCTCTTCAGAAAGGCCAAAGCCAGAGCATAAAGTGGAAGAGCTCAGATGGGAGGAAAAAACCAGCCCCCAAGACCTCACCATGGTAAAGGAGCTCCCCCATTGCTGGTCCCTATGGTAGGATGCTTCCCCAAGCAGGGACAATGCAGCTCCCATGCTCCCAACCTTCCTCCCGTAGAGGTTTGCAGGCTCCCTTTATCCACGGGAGAGGACGGACATCGTCTGCGTGGTCATCGAGGCCATGAAGGACTCGAGCATCTTCGACAGGAGCGTGGCAGAGGACATCCTGGAGCTGGTCATGAGTGACCTTGACTTCTGGCTGGAGGAGGTGGGTGCCCCATGCCTGAGTTCCCATCCCCTTCGGTCCTTCCTCCTCCATCCCAAACCTAGAAGGGGTCTTGGGTACCAAGATGCAACAGAGAGGGATGAGGAACGCGGTCCCAGCACCATCCTCGCCCATGCTCCTGCTTCCAGGTGCCAAGCGTCTTGAGGAGCATCCATGAATGCCTGCGGAATAGCAGCAGGGAAGCGACGTGGCGCAGGATGGACGTGCTCCTAATCCTGATGGCCATCAAGCACCCAAGGGCATTGACGGTCAGCATGGTCCTCAACGTCCCCTTCAGAGACAGGTACCAGCCTTGACAGCTTGATCCCTATGGCCACCAGACCCAAGGACCCATGGCAATGGATGATCTTAAGGCCCTTTCCATGATGCTATGACATCCCTGAGGAGCGGGTCCCTGCATCCCAACCCATGGCATTGGGGCTGGAACTAGATGATCTTAAGGCCCTTTCCATGATGCTATGACATCCCTGAGGAGCGGGTCCCTCCATCCCACCCCATGGGGAGCACCACCGCTAACCCCCATAGGGCATCCCATGGGATGCATGGACCACGCTGACTCAGCGCCCTGGCTTCCAGCGCTGACGTGGACATGTGGGAGATGGTCCTGACCCTATCCAAGACTTCAGAGACCCTACAGGAGCTGCTGGGGATGCTCCAGGACACCCAGGACATCTCCATCCCTGCCTTGGTTGTGAGTCCCAAAGGGCCCCGATGGCCTCCCATGAGCCCTGCAGGCGCAGTGGGGTCTCAATGCCTGTGTTTGCCTTAGCCCATGGCCTCCAGTGCTGGTGGTGCTGAAGGCGCTGAGGACCCCCAGAGCCTGGTGACAGTGTCCATGCTGCTGGAAAGCCTCATGGAGCTGTCGGAGAAACCTGGCTTGGTGAGCGGGACATGGCCATGAGGGACAACACGGCCATGGGGAGCCCTCTTGGCCATGGGTCATGGGGAGCTCTCTTGGCCATGGGGCAGGGCATGGCAATAGGGACCCCTCTTGGCCATGACCTTGGTGACCACAGCCTTGGGTCATGGCTTCCCCACAAGGAGCCCCCATCTCCTCCTGCAGGCAAGGAAACTGCAGCGGCTCCTGCCCCACATCATGGGCAGGCTCCAGGATGCCGAAGATGAGCTCAGGATAAAGGCCCTGCTGATCCTACGGAACGTGATGGGTCACCTACCGAGGGAGGAAGCCAGCCCCATTGCCGTGGGGCTGCTGCGGGACCTCCGCCTCCTCTTGGATGGAGTAAGGGCTGCATGGGCCCCCGGCAGTGATTTGGAGCTTGCATGGGGATGGCTCCAGGGCTTTGCATCCCATCAGGATCTGCCCCACGTCCCCCCTTTTCCTCCTTGCCTCCAGGGATGCAGCCGGCTCCGGGAGCTCTCCATCCGCCTGCTCCGGTTCCTCCTGGAGTCGGTGCTTGGCGGCGACAGGAGGAGGATGCGGAGCAAAACCTGGGATCTGCTGCTCCCGCTCTTCTTCCGCATGAGTGACCAAAGCCGCAGCGTGGCCGAGGTACGGACCCACCCCCCCACCCCATATCCCACATTCCCGAGGGTGGGATCATCCCCAAGGTCTCCATCCCATCCTGTGCAGGCTTCCCGGGAAGCTCTCCTTGCTGCGGCGACGCTCCTGGGATGGGAAGAGCTCCGGCGCCTATTGGAGACAAGGCAGAAGTGGAGGGTTGCAGAGTGCTTGGTATGGGCCCTGCACCCATCCCTATTCCCCTTGGAACCCCTTGGACTGCTCTGCCCATCCCACATTGGGATGGGAAAGGGAGCGTTGGGACTGCTCCAGCCAATGGGGGGGTCCGTAGCATCCCATTCCCTCTGCAGCTGGAGCGGAGCAGGAAGAGGGCTCAGGGATACCTGCACCAGAGCCTGCAGTACCTGGAGGATGCTCAGGTCCCCCTGCAAGAGGCAGCCATCAGGTTCATTGGTGAGCCCCTGCGGTCCCCATCCCGGTCCCCACCGCTGCATCCCTGATGGATCCCGATGGATGCTGATGGATCCCAATGGATCCCTGTGCCCAGGATTGGCTGCACGGCCCCTAAGAGGGAAAAGCCCAAGGAAGCTGGAGCAGATCTGCAGAGGTGAGGAGGGAGCAGGGGCTGGAGGGATGCTGGGGCCTATGGGGGTCTCATCCCGGTCTCTTTGGGTCACAGCCCTGGAAGTGCTGCTGGAGAAGGGTGATCCCGGCCTCCGTTCCTTGGCGGCTCAGACCGTGCTCATCCTCAGGAGCCCACCAGCGCAGCGGAGCCGGGGGTGCCGCCTGCGGGCGCTCTGCTGCTGGGAATGGTGCAGTTCTCCTTAGGGAAAAGGATGGCGGAGACAAACCTGGACCAAGGAGCTCCAGAGACCAAAGGGCAGTGCCTCCGCCGCCCCATTCCCTGCTCTCCATCTCCATCAATAGCATCCAGGCAGCACAGACTCCAAACCTGATTCCCCATTATCCCGCAATGAAGATGCTGTGATTCCTTCCGGGCTTCCCTGCTTCCATGGATCAGCAAAGGGGGTGCCACTGTTGAAGGAAACAGTGTTCCCAAAGGAATTTGGTCCATTATAACACTGAAAGTCAGGCATCACAATCGCAATCCCCCCTCACTGAGAGCATCCGCATACCCCGGTGCAGGCCCCCCTGCTCTGCCTCTAGGTACCGCCCACTGGATAAAGCCACGCCCCGAATCGGGCCCAGCCAATCAGAGCCTTCCCCATCCGGCTTGGCCACGCCCACCCATTGGCGGGCTCATCGGGCCAAAAGGGGGACCTCAGTATCCTAAAAGGGGGGGGCACCCCCAAGTACCCAAAATGGGGACACAATGCCTCAAAATGCGGGAAACCCCCAAACTGCGACCCCAGCACCCTAAAATGGGGGGGCACACCAAAATGGGACCAGTACCCAAAATGGATTGGACACCCCCCACCCAGCCCTCAAAATGGTCGCGACCTCCCTTTTCTACCCTGCCCTTATGGAACAAACCACTATGGGGGGGGAGGAGGCAGCACTTTTATTCCCATCAGCATCAAAACAGGGGGGTGGGAGGATTAAATAAGATCATGGGGACATATAAAATAATATACACAATTGGGGGGGGAACGATTTGGGGGGCCCAATGGGGGGGGTCACAGTGAGGCCCCTTCCCCCCCCCCCGGAGAAAAATGGGTAGAAAAAGGCAAGATTTGGGGTTGGAAAGATGCTGTTTATTTAAACATAGGGATTTATAAAGGAGGGGGGTGTCAAGGGGGGATTAAACCCATTGGTTTCCACTAGGAACTAATTTAGGAGGAGGAGGGGAGAAAGTGCTGGAAGAGCCTAATTATTAATTAGCATATTATTAATTATTATTATTAAGGATTTGGCCCCCAAATGAGGGGCTGGGGGGGGCTCCTGCACCCCCTTATTGCCTTGAATGCTATCATCCCGTTCCCCACCCCCCTCCCCAGGGCTATGGGGGGGTAAAGGGGATGTATGGGAGAGGGGGGAGCCCAATAGGGAGGCCTCAGCCACATAGGGAAAGCTCAGCCCTATAGGGAAGGCTCAGCCCCACAGAGATGGATATTCTCAGTCCCCTATGGAGGCTTGTGGCCCCATAGGGCTGGTCCTCAGCCCCACAGGGAGACTCTTGGCCCCACAGAGATTCTCTGAGCCCCATATGGATGCCCTCTGCCCTATAGGGAAGGTCCTCAGTGCCATATGGATACACATATGGTCCCATAGAGTTACATCTGGTCCCATACAGAAGCCCGTGGTCATATATGGAAGCCCATGGCCTCATATGGAAGCCCTCAGCCCAATGGAGATGCTCGTGGTCCCACGTGGAGGTCCCATGTCACATATGGAAGCTCATAGTCCCATGTGGAGGCCCTTGGTCCTATATGGAGGTCCTCAGCCTCATATAGAGGCCCACAGCTACATATGGAAACCCTAAGCCCTAGATGGATGCTTGTGGTCCCGTATGCAGGTCCCTTGTCATATACAGGTGCTCCTAGCCCCATATAGAGCCTTTCAGCCCTATAAAGAGGCCCTCAATCCCATATGGGTGCTTGCGGTCCCCTATGGAGGCCCTTGGTCCGCTATGGATGCTGCTGGTTCCATGGTGTATATGGATGCTGCTTGTAGGCTCATATAGAGCCCCTCAGCCCTAGATGGATGCTGGTGGTCCCATATGCATGCTCCTAATCACATAAGGATGCTCCTAACCCCATATGGATGCTCCTAACCCCATATGGATACCCTTGGTCCCATATAGACCCCCTCAGGCCCATATGGTGGTCCATAGGAGGACACAGCATCCCCTATATAAGTCCCATGAGGCATCTCCTGGGGCTCCATCCACTCCGGGCATTGGAGATGCCAAGTGCCCCTTATGGAATCTCAGTGTCTCCCTATGGAATCACAGCACTCCATATGGAATCCCAGTGTCCAAGGTGGGGGTCACAGCTCCTCTTTCTCCACAGTACCAGAGAAGATGCGAGATCCTTAGTGTCCCTTATGGAACCACAGCATCCCCATATGGAATCCCAGCATTCCCTATGGAATCCCGGCATTCCAATGAGGGTAACAGCTCCTCTTTGTCCACAGTGCCAGAGAAGACGCAGGATCCTTAGTGTCCCTTATGGAACTGCAGTGTCTCCCTATGGAATCCCAATGTCTCTCCCTATGGAATGCCAGCATTCCACAGGGGCCACAGCTCTTCCTTGTGCATGGCGCTGGAGAAGAGGCGAGATCCTCTCAGTGTCTCTTATGGAACCACAGCATCTCCTTATGGAATCCCAGCATTCCCTAAGGAATGGCAGCGCTCGCTATGGAATGGCAGCGTTCCCTATGGAATGGCAGCGTTCCCTATGGAATGGCAGCGCTCCCTAAGGAATGGCAGCGCTCCCTATGGAATGGCAGCGCTCCGGGGAGGTCACAGCTCCTTCTTGTCCACGGTGCTGGAGAAGATGCAGGCAAAGCGGCGGAGCAAGAGCGCGGCCGAGTGCGATTCCTGCTGCAGGTGCCGGTTGTGGTGCAGGTTGGACTCTCCCGCCTGGAGAACCACCTGGTCCTGCTTCTCCTGTGGGATACAGGATCAGAGCCCCAAACCAGCCCCAAAACCAGCCCAAAACCACTGAAAAAAAACTCCCCAAACCACCCCAAAACCACCTTGTCCTGCTTCTCCTAAGGGATACCGGTCACAGCTCCAAAAAAGCCCCAAAACAGCTCAAACCCACTCTAAAACCATGCCAAAACCACCCCAAAACAACCTTGTCCTGCTTCTCCTATGGCATAGAGGGTCAGAGCCCCAAAGCAGTCCCAAAACAGCCCCAAAACACACCCCAAACACCCCAAAGCAACCCCAAAACCACCTTGCCCTACCTCTCCTATGGGATTCAGGGTCAGAGCCCCAAAACAGCCCAAAACCACCACCAAAACAACCAAAACCACCTTATCCTGCTTCTCCTATGGGATACAATGTCAGAGCCCAAAAAGAGACCCAGAAGAACAGGAAAACACCCCCAAAACACAATAAAACACCCCAAAACCACCTTGCGCTGCTTCTACTATGGGATACAGGGTCAGAGCCCCAAAACAGACCTGAACCAGCCCCAAAACAACCAAAACCACCCCAACACCACCTTATCCTGCTTCCTATGGGATACAGGGTCAGAGCCCAAAACCACTCCAAAACCACACAAAACCCACCCTAAAACTACCCAAAACCACCTTGTTCTGCTTCTCCTATGGGATACAGAGTAAAAGCTAAAAAACAGCCAAAAAATAAACCAAAACCACCCCAAAACCACCCTAAAATACCATAAAACCACCTTGTCCTGCTTTTCCTACGGGATACAGGGTCAAAGCCGCAAAACAGCCCCAAAAGAGCACCAGACCAGCCCCAAAACACCCTAAACCACTCCAATACCACCTTGTCCTGCTTCTCCTATGGGATACTGTCGCAAAATGGACTCAGTCAGAGATCAATGTGATCATTTATTATAGAAAACTAACTCTTTATATACTATTGCTTAAAGTTGTTTGCACTAACTTGGCCCATTGTGACTGGACACATATCCTTGAGGCCCTCAACAACTAACACGGAATTGGTTAAGCACAGGTGGGAGAACCTGACCTTCAAAGTTTTCCAACAGTCCTCAATTTAGCAACTCAGTCAATTCCAGCCCCTCCTGATCTTGCTGGGATTCTCACTCCCAGCGCCTCACTCCCGTCCTCCTTCACCTTTTGCTGTCCCTCGGTTCATGTTGAACTCCACGTAGGCACTTCCTGCTCTGGGTATGTGGCTGTTCCTTTCTAGAAAATCATCCCAAAACCACCTTGTCTGCTTCTCCTATGGCATACATGGTCAGAGTCCCAAAACAGCCCCAAACCAATCTAAAACGAAGCCCAAAACACTTGAAAACATCCCAAAACCACCTTGTCCTGATCCTCTTAAGGGATAGAGGGTCAGAGCACTAAAACAGTCCTGAAACGCCCCAAAACCACGACAAAACCACCTTGTCCTGCGTTTCCTATGGGATACAGGGTCAGAGCTCCAAAACAGTCCCCAAACACCCCAAAATCACACCAGAAAAATCCAAAAAGCACCAAAATGAACCCTAAAACCACCTTGTCCTGCGCCTCCTATGGGATAAAGACTCAGACCCACAAACCAGCCCCAAGACAACACAAAACCAACCCAAAACTACACCCAAGACACCCCAAGACTACCTTCTCCTGCTTCTCCTATGGGATATAGCGTAAGGGCCCCAAAACAGCACAAAACTACCCCAAAACCACCTTGTCCTGCTTCTCCTATGGAACGGTCAGAGCCCCAAAACAGCCACAAAACCAAACCAAAACCACAACTAAAACACCCTCAAGCACACCAAATCCACCCCAAAACCATGACAAAACCACCCTGTCCTCCTTCTCCTATGGGATACAGGGTCAGAGCCCCAAAACATCTCCAAAACAGCCCCAAACAAGACCAAAACCACGCCAAAACTCCCTAAAATACCCCAAAATCACCCAGTCCTACTTCTCCTATGAGATACAGGGTCAGAGCCCAAAAGCAGCCACAAAACAACCCAAAACCATGGCAAAACCACACAAAACCACCTTGTCCTGCTTCTCCTATGAAATACAGGTTCAGTAACACAAAACTGCCCCAAAACAGCTCAACAAAAAGCCTCATAACAACCCCAAAATCACGCCAAAACCACCCCAAAACCAGCTTCTCCTCCTTCTCCTATGGGATTCAGGGTCAGAGCCCAAATAAAGCCCCAAAACAACCCAAACCCACCCCAAAATCAATTGAAACCACCCCAAAATCACCTGGTCCTGCTTCTCCTATGGGATACAGCAGCAGAGCTTCAAAACAGCCCAGAAACAACCAATAAAACCAAAACTAAACCACACACACCCAGCTAAAGCACACCCAGCTAAAGCACACCCAGCTAAAGCACCCCAAACCCACCTTCCCCTGCGTCTCCTATGAGATACAGGTTAAGGCCCCAAAACAGACCCAAACCGCACCAAAACAACCCCCAGAAACACCCCAAAACCAGCTGGTCCTGTTTCTCCTACGCACTACAGGGTCAGAGCCGCAAAAAACCCCCAAAACAACACAAAACCAACCCAAAACGACCTTGTTCTGGTCCTTCAATGGGATACAGGGTCAGAGCAAAAAGTCAGGCCCAAACCACCAAAAAACACAGAAAACCAAACAAAACCACCCAAAACCCACCCCAACCCCCCCCCAAAACCACCTTGTCCTGCTTCTCCTATGGGATTAAGGGTCAGAGCCGCAAAACAGCAACAAAATAACCCAAAACCAAACCAAAAACACAACTAAAACACCCTCAAGCACCCCAAAACACCCCAAAACCACCTTGTACAGCTTCTCCTATGTCATACAGGATCAGAGCCCTAAAAAAACCCTGTACCACCCAAAAACCACCCAAAACCACCCCCAAACCACCTTGTCCTACTTCTCCTATGGCATACCCCCCAAAAAGCAACCAATGTGGGTGGGGACCTCTCATTAATTACGCCCTAAAAGCACCCCCAAAACACTCCCAAAACCACCTTGTTCTGCTCATCCTATGGGATGAAGAGTCAGAGCCCCAAAACAGCCACAAAACAATCCAAAACCATACGAAAAACACACCTAAAACACCCTCAAGCACCCTGAAACACCGCAAAACACCCCAAATCCACCCCAAAAAACGGCAAAACCACAACAAAACCACCTTATCCTGCTTCTCCTATGGGATAAAGGGTCAGAGCCCCAAAACAACTCAAAACCAAACTAAAACACCACCCTAAAACACCCTAAAACACCCTAAAACACCCTAAAACACCCTAAAACACCCTAAAACCACCTTGTCCTGCTCCTCCTATGGGATACAGGGTCAGAGCCTCAAAACAGACCCACAACACAAAACAAAACCCAAAACACACCTAAGACCCCCTAAAGGCAACCAAAACCACCCCAAACCCACCTTCTCCTGCTTCTCCTATGGGATACAGGATAAGGGCCCCAAAACAGACCCAAACCAGCCCCAAACCACCCCAAAACCAGCTTGTCCTGCTTCTTCAATGAAACACAGGGTCAGAGCCCAAATCCAGCATCAAAACAGACCAAAACCCCACCAAAACCCCACCAAAATCTGCCTTGTCCTGCTTCTCCTATGGCATACAGGGTCAGAGCCCCAAAACAGCCCCCAAAACCACACTGTCCTGCTTCTGCTATGGGATACAGGGTCAGAGCCAAAAACAGCCCTATACCACCCCAAAAACACCCCAAAACATCCCCAAACCACCTTGTCCTGCTTCTCCTATGGCATACAGGGTCAGAACCCAAATCCAGTGCCAAACCAGACAAATACCACCTCAAAGCCCACCTCAAAACCAACCAATGTGGGTGAGGACCTCTCATTAATGTTGCCTCATAAATATCAGAGCTTGGAGAATGAAGTTCCAAGTTATCAAACAGAGGATGGGAAATTACCCAGTCTTAGGAGCCAAGAAGCACCATGAAGGATGGTGGCTTACACCAAACAGGCAAGGAAGAATTGCCCAGCCTCTTAGGAGAAGAAAACCACCAGGCAGCTCAAGGGGAACAGAAGCAATGACTGAGGCTTTAAAGCTCCAAGTTCTCACTATGCAAATGGCTGCAATCAGAAAAGTGTTATAAAGAAGCGTGAACCTTGTTTACGATGCTAACAGGCCCCCCACCTGCAACAACAAAGACAGCTGTCCACAAGACTGCTGCCAAGTGCACTTTACACAACTGCCACAGCATTACGGACTCCCATGTATCTCTGTCTGTGTCTTAGACGCTTTCTCTAATGACTGTAACGGTAACATATATATTATCATTACAAATCAGACACACGAATACAAACGCTTCTAAGCCCGGTGGGCCCCAACACCTTCTCAGCACCTCCGGCACCAGCAGCTCCTGCACACAGAAGGCTCCTGCTTTGCACCCACAACGTGTTTCAAGGCAGCACTAAAACAGGATTGCAAAGTCAAAGAACACGCACCTGGATGCGCAGGGCAGCCACGGGAGATGCAGCCTCCCGACGGAGGGGTCTCCTCTGCACTGGTTCCTGCAGGGCTCTGGCTCCTTCAATAGCCCACGCTCAGCATGGGGGCCTGTCCTGGGTTCAGCAGTGGCAGTCAGTTTTTTTGTTTTTTTTTCCTTCTTAGTAGCTGTTGCAGCACTGTGTTTTTGACTTTTGGCTTGGGAACAAAAAAAACTGATAACACCGATGTTTAGACTGACCAAGGATTTTGTGAGTCTCATGCTCTGCCAGGGAGGAGGAGGGGCCGGGAGGAAGCGGGGACAGGACACCTGACCCAGACTGGCCAAGGAGGTGTTCCATACCACAGCACGTCATGCCAGGGGATGGAACTGGGAGCTACCCGGAAGGGCACGTCCCCTGGTCGGGCGGGCTGTCTTTTCCGGCGGGCGGTATCGTATTCTCTTCCCTTGTTATTTCTCTTGTCGTTGTTATTGTTGGTGGTGGCAGTGGTGATTTGTGTTATACCTTAGTTATTAAACTGTTCTTATCTCAACCCGTGGGAGCTGCATTCTTTTGATTCTCCTCCCCGTCCCTCCAGAAGCGGAGGGAAGAAAGGGGGGGGGGGGGGGGGGGGGCAGTAGACTGCGTGGTTCTAATTTACAGCCAGGGCTTAAACCACGACAGTTCTTTTGGCGCCCAACGTGGGGCACGAAGGGTTGAGATAACGACAGATCTGACCGGAGTGTGTCTAATCTTATTTGTGATAAGCATTCAGTGTTTTGGATTGATAGTCACTTGTCACAATGCTGATTTATTGGCTCTCAAAGTTGTTGTTTTTGATCTCACAGTCTCAATATGCCGTAGGTTACTTAGAGCCGGTATTTGCTGTGTTGGTGTTTTTCAAGTGTGGGGCTTGGGCTAAGGTTATTGTCTCATTATATTTTATGGTAATGACTTGTAATACAATAAAAAAATTGATCATGAAACTGATCTGGCTTATGTTCCCAGTGTGGTCACCACCTTTATACTTTGGGAGGTATATAATACAAATGCTTAGCAACTATACATCTTTTTTCTCCTTCCTGGGTGGTCAACCTATGAAGGAGACATTCTTTTACCCTCCCAGTGCCCCTTCCAGACCGTTTACAGCATCGTTTGAGAGTTTTGAAGTTTTTGAGTGGCCTTTTAATATTGTTGAGACCTGTTTGCTGATTGTGATGGGGGTCACCATGTTGGCACGCATACAGAGTGTGTTTTGTCCACAACCATTACGTCTGATCTCAAGAGTTAAGCAGAGTCGGGTTTGGGCCTTGTCTGGGGTTAGACGACAAAATAGGGGGACCGAGAGATTTTCCCCGAGGCTGGACAGCCATGAGTGGCAGGGTGTGTGGGATAGTATGGGCAAGTATCTAGGTCAGTGGGCCCCTCCAGTGTTTTGGAACTTCACCACCGAACAAGTGCAAAATCCAGAAGAATTAGTAAAACACTTAAATGAGGTGTGCTGTCATCCTGGTCATACCGGAGAGGGACAAATCATGTCAACGTGCTGGGGCTTGGCCTATGCTTACCGGGCCTTGTTCAACACTATCCAGCACCTTCAAAAGGAAGGAAATGTCCTTGGATCTGAGGGCGAAGCAACAGACAGCGCAGCTACTCCAGCTCCGAGCACAGCAGCTACACCACCCCTAGCGACAAGTACAGCCACTACTCAAACTTCGACTGCAACAGACAGTGCAGCTACCCCAGCGACAAGTACAGCCACTACTCAAACTTCAACTGCAACAGACAGCGAAGCTACCCCAGCTCCAACCACAGCAGCTACACCACTCCCAGCGACAAGTACAGCCACTACTCAAACTTCAACTGCAACAGATAGCGAAGCTACCCCAGCCCCAACCACAGCAGCTACACCACCCCCCGCGACAAGTACTGTTGCTACTCAAAGCACAGTGATAATGACTGCAGCTAAACCAGAGGACCAATTCGTACCAATATCGATTGCCCCCATAAGCAAGAGAAAAAGCAGAAAAGAGGCAAGAAGGGTGAAGCAAGATGAAGAAACAATGTATTCACCACCCAGGCCACCACCTGATCAGGAGTCATCATCCCATGATGAAGAAGAAGAAGAAGAGGTGACTTCTCGACCTCGGACCTCAACCGAGCTACGGAATATGCGAAAAGATTTTACCTGTCAACCAGGGGAGCACATCATCACCTGGTTGCTCCGATGCTGGGACAATGGGGCCGATGGTCACAAACTAGGAGGTACGGAAGCCAAGCAGCTGGGATCACTTGCTAGAGAAGGGGGAATTGACAAAGCAATTGCAAGAGAGAAAAAGTCCCTCAGTCTTTGGAGGCGGCTCTTGGCAGCTGTGAAAGAAAGGTTTCCATACAAGGATGATGTTACGAGTCGTTCGGCCAAGTGGACTACTTTAGACAAAGGCATCCAGTCTCTGAGGGAATCAGCCATCGTAGAGATGATCTATCACACCAAACCGAATAACGGAGATATACCCATAGACCCAGATGAAGTCGAATGTACACGACCCATGTGGCGAAAACTTACACGGAATGCACCGTCATCATATGCCCATTCATTGGCAACGGTAACCTGGGGTGACATAGTAACACCAACAGTGGATGAAATGATTCACAAACTCCGAGAGTTCGAAGACAATCTCACCCCTTCCATCATCTCAGCTGTGGAAAAACTGTCCCAGGATGTCAAACAATTGAGGGACGATCTATCTGATTTATCCAGCTCCTCACGTGTACCAACATACGTCTCAGCTGTTAACAAAAGACGTCCTATTGTTCAAGACAGAAGATATAGAAGGCAAACACCACGGGCCACCCTATGGTTTTACCTGCGGGATCATGGAGAAGACATGACGAAGTGGGATGGAAAACCTACTTCAGCTTTGGAGGAACGGGTGCATGAATTGAAAATAGGAACAAGGGTCAAGACTAATCATCCCATGAGAGCTGCGGCTTCAGTCTCTGGTGAGCAGGTTCCCAGATGGAGCGGAAGAGCTGATTTTACTCCAGCTCCTGTGATAACGAAGAATAATCCCTTTCAACACGACTTAGGTGTCCAACGTTGTGATGACTGTTAGAGGGACCCTGCCTCCAGCCAGGTGGAGGTAGGGGATAATCGGATTTACTGGACTGTGTGGGTCAGATGGCCTGGCACATCAGTCCCGCAGAAGTATAAAGCTCTCGTAGATACCGGTGCACAGTGTACCCTGATGCCGTCAAGCTGTCAAGGGGTGGAACCCATCTATATCTCTGGAGTGACAGGAGGATCCCAAGAGTTGACTGTACTGGAGGCTGAGATCAGCCTGACTGGAAGGAAATGGCAAAAGCACCCCATTGTGACTGGTCCAGAGGCTCCATGCATCCTCGGCATAGATTACCTCAGGAGAGGGTACTTCAAAGACCCAAAAGGGTACCGATGGGCTTTTGGTATTGCTGCTTTGGAGACTGAGGAAATTGAGCAGCTGTCCACCTTGCCTGGTCTCTCAGAGGATCCCTCTGTTGTGGGGTTGCTGAAGGTCGAAGAACAACAAGTGCCAATCGCAACCACAACAGTGCACCGGCGGCAATATCGCACCAACCGAGACTCCCTGATTCCCATCCATAAACTGATCCGTAGTCTGGAGAGTCAGGGAGTGATCAGCAGGACCCGCTCACCCTTTAATAGCCCCATATGGCCAGTGCGAAAGTCTAATGGAGAGTGGAGACTAACAGTAGACTATCGTGGCCTGAATGAAGTCACACCACCATTGAGTGCTGCCGTACCGGACATGCTAGAACTTCAGTATGAACTGGAGTCAAAGGCAGCCAAGTGGTATGCCACGATTGATATTGCCAATGCATTCTTCTCAATTCCTTTGGCAGCAGAATGCAGGCCACAGTTTGCTTTTACTTGGAGGGGCGTCCAGTACACTTGGAACCGACTGCCCCAGGGGTGGAAACACAGCCCTACCATCTGCCATGGACTGATCCAGAATGCACTGGAACAGGGGCAAGCTCCAGAACACCTGCAGTACATTGATGACATTATTGTGTGGGGTGATACAGCGGAAGAAGTCTTTGAGAAAGGGAGGAAAATAATCCAAATCCTGCTGAAAGCTGGTTTTGCCATAAAACGGAGTAAGGTCAAGGGACCTGCACAGGAGATTCAGTTTTTGGGAATAAAATGGCAAGATGGACGTCGCCAGATCCCTACAGATGTGATCAACAAAATAACAGCAATGTCTCCACCAACTAATAAGAAAGAAACACAAGCTTTCTTGGGTGCTGTGGGGTTCTGGAGAATGCACATCCCGAATTACAGTTCGATTGTAAGCCCTCTCTATCATGTAACCCGGAAGAAGAACGATTTTAAATGGGGCCCTGAGCAACAACAAGCCTTTGAGCAAATTAAACGTGAGATAGTTCATGCAGTGGCCCTTGGACCAGTCCGGAATGGGCCAGATGTAAAAAATGTCCTGTACACCGCAGCTGGGGAGAATGGTCCTACCTGGAGCCTCTGGCAGAAAGCTCCAGGGGAGACTCGAGATCGACCCCTCGGCTTTTGGAGTCGGGGATACAAAGGATCTGAGGCCAGCTATACCCCAACTGAGAAAGAGATACTGGCAGCCTATGAAGGGGTTCGAGCTGCTTCCGAGGTGATTGGCACTGAAGCACAGCTCCTCCTGGCACCCAGGTTGCCCGTGCTGGGCTGGATGTTCAAAGGCAGGGTCTCCTCTACACATCATGCAACCGATGCGACATGGAGTAAATGGGCTGCACTAATTACACAACGAGCTCGAATAGGAAATCCCAGTCGTCCAGGCATTCTAGAAGTCATCATGGACTGGCCAGAGGGCAAAGATTTTGGAATGTCACCAGAGGAGGAGGTGATGCGTGCTGAAGAGGCCCCACCATATAATAAACTATCAGAAAGTGAAAAGCAGTATGCCTTGTTTACTGATGGGTCCTGCCGTATTGTGGGAAAACATCGGAGATGGAAGGCAGCTGTATGGAATCCTCAACGACAAGTTGCAGAAACTGCTGAAGGAGAGGGTGAATCGAGTCAGTTTGCCGAGGTGAAAGCCATCCAGCTGGCCCTGGACATTGTTGAACGAGAAAAGTGGCCAGTACTTTATCTCTATACTGACTCATGGATGGTGGCAAATGCCCTGTGGGGGTGGTTGCAGCAATGGAAGCAGAGCAACTGGCAACGCAGAGGTAAACCCATCTGGGCTGCTGCACTGTGGCAAGATATCGCTGCCTGGGTGCAGAACCTGGTGGTGAAGGTACGCCATGTAGACGCCCATGTACCCAAGAGTCGGGCCACTGAGGAACACCAGAACAACCAACAAGTGGACAAAGCTGCTAAGATTGAAGTGGCTCAGATGGACTTAGATTGGCAACATAAAGGTGAATTATTTTTGGCCCGGTGGGCCCATGACACTTCAGGTCATCAGGGCAGAGATGCAACATATAGATGGGCCCGTGATCGAGGGGTGGACTTAACAATGGACACTATTGCCCGGGTTATTCACGAGTGTGAAACATGTGCTGCAATTAAACAAGCCAAACGGTTAAAGCCTCTCTGGTATGGAGGACGATGGCTGAAGTATAAATATGGGGAGGCCTGGCAAATTGATTATATCACACTCCCACCAACCCGCCAAGGCAAGCGCCATGTGCTTACCATGGTGGAAGCAACCACCGGATGGCTGGAAACATACACTGTGCCCCACGCCACTGCCCGGAACACTATCCTGGGCCTTGAGAACCAGATTTTGTGGCGACATGGCACCCCAGAAAGAATTGAATCAGACAATGGGACTCATTTCCGGAATAACCTTATAGACACTTGGGCCAAAGAGCATGGCATTGAGTGGGTATATCACATCCCATACCATGCACCAGCCTCTGGGAAAATCGAACGGTATAATGGGCTGTTAAAAATTACACTGAGAGCAATGGGTGGGGGAACTTTCAAGCATTGGGATACACACTTACCAAAGGCCACCTGGTTGGTCAACACCAGAGGATCTGCCAACAGGGCTGGCCCAGCACAGTCAGAACTTTTACATATTGTAGAGGGGGACAAAGTTCCTGTGGTGCACATGAAGAATTTGCTGGGGAAGACAGTCTGGGTTATTCCTGCTTCAGGTAAAGGCAAACCCACTCGTGGGATTGCTTTTGCTCAGGGACCTGGATATACTTGGTGGGTAATGCGGGAAGATGGGGAACTCCGATGCGTACCTCAAGGGGATTTGATTTTAGGGGAAAACAGACAATGAACTCAATTGTACGCTGTTGCCTGCTATAGTCCATCAACTAGAAGTCTGCAGGGCACCAGCGACTGGCTCTGACTTCCCTCCGACCATCATCCCAACAGAGAATGAACTTTGATAGAACCGGATGAGTTCTACAGTAAAGGAATGATCAGCATCAGCAGGCAACGATCCAACACTGCATACAGCTTCTTCTGCCCTGAAAGACTGTTCCAAGAGATGGAGCCCAACATCATGAACCGAATGGACTCAGTAGCTTTATAGGAATTGGTCCGTGCACTAAGATAACAGTGCACCGAGATGAGAGTGAGGGTATATGGAAAATGTGGGATCTGAGCATGACGTGAATGGTATGGAACAAGGGGTGGATACTGTCCTGGGTTCAGCAGCAGCAGTCAGTTTTTTTGTTTTTTTTTCCTTCTTAGTAGCTGTTGCAGCACTGTGTTTTTGACTTTTGGCTTGGGAACAAAAAAAACTGATAACACCGATGTTTAGACTGACCAAGGATTTTGTGAGTCTCATGCTCTGCCAGGGAGGAGGAGGGGCCGGGAGGAAGCGGGGACAGGACACCTGACCCAGACTGGCCAAGGAGGTGTTCCATACCACAGCACGTCATGCCAGGGGATGGAACTGGGAGCTACCCGGAAGGGCACGTCCCCTGGTCGGGCGGGCTGTCTTTTCTGGCGGGCGGTATCGTATTCTCTTCCCTTGTTATTTCTCTTGTCGTTGTTATTGTTGGTGGCGGCAGTGGTGATTTGTGTTATACCTTAGTTATTAAACTGTTCTTATCTCAACCCGTGGGAGCTGCATTCTTTTGATTCTCCTCCCCGTCCCTCCAGAAGCGGAGGGAAGAAAGGGGGGGGGGGGGGGGGGGGCAGTAGACTGCGTGGTTCTGATTTACAGCTTGGGCTTAAACCACGACAGGGCCCCGTCACAATGGGCGTCTCCACAGCCACCGCCACGGCTTCCTGATGGCTGCAGCAGCAGCGTGCCCATGGCCACTGGGCACCCAGGGGCTGGCACTGCCTGAGCTTTAAGGTCCCTTCCACCCCAGAGCAGGCTGGGACTGTAGCACTGCAAACCACGACCTGCATTTGGCTGCAGAAGAGCTCTCAGCACTGAGTCAGCCCCAGCAGCAGGGGCACACATTCGGGCAGGAACATCCTGGCTCTGCTGCTGGCCTCGGCAGAGGCCACTGGAGACCGCTGCGGGCAGGGCAGGCCTGGAGAACAGCCAGGATCAAGGGCAGCAGTGCCACCTCCTCGGAAAGAAGCCCCAGGCCTGAGGCTCTGCACTCTCTCCTTTCCCCTGCACCACCCTTGGCTTTCAGCCCCACAGCAGGGCCCTTCTGCAGCCGCTCCTCAGCTCCTCTTGCTCGCTGGCAGCTTCCCAAGGCAGCCGTGCCTCTGCCTTAGCCACAGCAATGGCCCAGCCCGTGCTGCGCTGTGTGGAGCGCTCGGATGGCACCATCAAGTGCCTGCAGGGCTCGGCAGCGCTGGCAGGAGCAGAGCTGTGGGGCCTGACCCTGCTCCCGGGGCAGACGCAGGTGAGTTCCAGCACTTGGTGTTTCCTGGCAGGAGCCTTCGGCTGCAGCTTCCCCTCCGCCTGCACCGCCGCCATGACACCGGGCGGCGCGGGGGGATGACGTCAGAGCCGGCGCCAGACACGGGAGGGGAGGGCACGGCGGGAAGGGGCCGGGCTCCCGGCGTCTGTGGTAGCCTGGGGGGGGGCCGGGATGTGGAGAGGAAAGGGCGGGATGGAGCCGGGATGGAGCCGGGATGGGAGCGGGATGGAGCTGGGATGGGAGCGGAGTGGAGCCGGGATGGAACCAGGATGGGAGCGGGATGGAGCCGGGATGGGAGCGGAGTGGAGCCGGGATGGGAGCGGAGTGGAGCCGGGATGGAACCAGGATGGGAGCGGAGTGGAGCCGGGATGCGGGCGGGCAGGAGCGGGGTGAGCGGGGCTGTGGCAGGGATTGAGTGGGAAGGGCAGGGCTGTGGGTTGGGATGGAGCCGGGGGCAGGCGGTCGGGAGCAGGGATGCAGTGGGGGGGTCAGGGCTGTGGGACGGGATGGAGCGGGGTGGGCAGGGGGTACAGCAGGGATGCAGTGGGGTGAGGTGGGCTGGGCTGTGCCAGGAGGGCCCGGGAAGCGGGGCCTGAGCCAGCAGGGGAAGTGCAGGCAGGGATGGAGGCCAGGCTGGGGCAGGGGCTGGGCGTGCTGGGCATGGCGGCAGGACCATTGTGTCCCAGCAGGGCTGGGCTCTCAGAAGCCTGAACCGGGCTCCTGTGCTTCTGGTGCAGGGGTGCCAAGAGCAGGCGGCTCCTCGAGGAAAGCTGCTCGCTGCCCCTTGGCATCAGGTCAAGATCTGATCCCCACACCTTGTGTGTCCCGTGCACACCGTGTGTGTGCAGCCCAAGAGAGTTTGCCTGGGAACTGCCCCAGTCCTGAGCCACTGCTTTGGGCAACCCAGGCAAGGAGATGGGCACAGCCCCAGGCAGAGCTGGCACTAAGGAACCCCTGCCATGCTGAATCAGCGCTGTCTGCCTTGATGGCCAGTGGAAAAGATGTGTCTGCAGGATTAAAGGCTTGCTTGCAGAAGGAAACACTTCCAGTGCAGACATGTTTCCTGGCCCTTGAGGATCAGTTCCCAAGATCTGGAGTACATCTTTGGGTAGTGTAAACTGTTATTGTATCCCAATGCAATTAGTCATTCTGGAATTGTGTGACCTGATAATGACTGTGGAAATGATGAAAAGTCGTGCTTGGCACCTGTTTGATAGGTAGATTCTTAATGCCTACAGAAGCTGAGATAAGCTTAAGCCATGGCTGTCTTGCTTGAGCCCATTGCAGGACATCTTGTATCTATTCAGGTGGCTGCAATGAAACAAGAGGCTGGCTCCAGTGTGCCATTAGGGTGGAGAATCTGGTGTTCTGTCTTTGAAGAGAAACAAATGAAGACAGGAATCCCATTCAGAGACCGTATCTCTCAATGCATTCTTCTGTTCAGAAACATTACTGTCTGCCTTCCTGTTTTTCTTCTTTCAAGAGCACTGTGGAGAAAGTGGTGGCTGGCTCTGTCCCAGTTCCTCAGGTGGTCCCACTTGGAATCCCTCTTCCAGGGAAGGCTAACCTTGAAGTGGACACAAATGCTCTTCTAGAACTGAAATCAGGTCTGAAGAAGAGCTTTGAATCCAGGTAAAAACTTCTCTTATGTGTTCAGGTGGAACTTTGAGCCTCGAGACTTTTGTTTGTGTTTCAGGATGATCACCCGTTGACCCCCGGAGGCCTAACTGCCCCCAAATGATCCCCACAGCCCTACAACTGCCCCTCTAGTGGCTCCCCAGACCCACAGCTGCCTCCCAAATGACCCCTCAGTGACTCCTCAGACCCACAACTGCCCCACAAGTGACCCCCCTGACCTACAACTGCCCCCCAAAAGACCCCCAACTAAACCCCCAGATCCACAATGTATCCCATTGAAGAAGCAGGACAAGGTGGTTTTGGGGTGTTTTTTGTTGCTTTTTGTGTGTTTTTGTTGTGGTTTTGGGGTTTTTGTGGGCTATTTTGGAGCTCTGACTCTGCACCCCATATGAGAAGCAGGACAAGCTGGTTTTGGGGGCTGTTTCGGGGCTCTGCCCCTGTATCCAATAGGAGGAGGAGGACAAGGTGGTTTTGTTGTGGTTTTGGTGTGTATTTGCAGTGCTTGAGGGTGTTTTAGTTGTGTTTTTGCTTTTCTTCTGGGTTGTTTTGGGGCTGTTTTGGGGCTCTGACCCTGTATCCCAATGAAGACGCAGGAGAAGATGGCTTTGGGGTGGTTTTCGTGGGTTTGGATGATTTTGGGGTGGTTTAGGGTGTTTTATTTTGGTTTTGGGTTGGTTTAGGGTGTTTTTGTTTGGTTTTGGGTTATTTTGAGGCTCTGACTCTGTATCCTATAGGAAAAGCAGGACAAGTTGGTTTTGTCTTGGTTTTGGGGTGTTTTGAGGTGGATTTGGGGTGCTTGAGGGTGTCTTAGTTGTGTTTTTCTTTTGGTTTTGGGTTGTTTTATGGCTGGTTTGAGGTTCAGACCCTTCATCCATAGGAGGACAAGGACAAGGTGATTTTTGGGAGTTTTGGGGGGGTTTGGGGCAGCTTTGGGTTGTTTCCTGTGGTTTTGGGGTGGCTTGGGCCTGGGTTTGGGCTCTGACCCTGTATCCCATTGAGGAAGCAGAACAAGGTGGTTTTGGGGTGTTTTTTGGTGCTTTTTGTGTGTTTCTGGTGTGGTTTTGAGGTTTTTGTTGGTTATTTTGGTGCCCTGTCTCTGTACCCCATAGGAGAAGCAGGACAAGGTGATTTTTGGTGGTTTTGTATGGTTTTGGGGTGTTTTAGGGTGTTTTAGTTTGGTTTTGGGGTGTTTTGGGGCTCTGACCCTGTATTCCATAGGAGAAGCAGGACAAGGTGGTTTTTTTCGTGGTTTTGGGGTGGTTTTGATTTGCTTTTTGTGTGTGTTTGGTGTGGTTTTGGGGTGGTTTTTTTTGGCTCTTCTGGAGCTCTGACTCTGTACCTCATAGGAGAAACAGGACAAGGTGGTTTCTGGTGGTTTTGGATGATTTTGGGGTGGGTTTGGGGTGGTTTAGCATGGATTTTCATGGATTTTTGTGGGTTTTGGTGTGTTTTGGTGGGTTTGGATGAGTTTAGGGTTTAGGGTTTTAGGGTTTAGGGCTTAAGCCATGGCTGTCTTGCTTTAGCCCATTGCAGGACATCTTGTGTCTATTCAGGTGGCTGCAATGAAACAAGAGCCTGGCTCCAATGTGCCATTAGGGTGGAGAGGCTTCCCTGGGACTCCCTCCTACCATGTAGCATTGATGGGTGATGCTAAAGCTGTTTCCCTGGAACACACAGGAACCAGACTTGGGCAAGGAAGGTCAAAGGGAAATGAAAGCAACAGTGCTCATCTCAAGCTTTGTTCACAGTTCTGCAACCGGAGCACAAGTTGGAATTGGGATGGTTGTTAGCACCTTGCTCCTTTCCAATGTGAAAATCATGCCATGAGGAATAACACTTTAAAGAATCTGGTGTTCTGTCTTTGGAGAGAAACAAATGAAGACAGGAATCCCATTCAAAGACCGTATCTCTCAATGCATTCTTCTGTTCAGAAACATTACTGTCTGCCTTCCTGTTTTTCTTCTTTCAAGAGCACTGTGGAGAAAGTGGTGGCTGGCTCTGTCCCAGTTCCTCAGGTGGTCCCACTTGGAATCCCTCTTCCAGGGAAGGCTAACCTTGAAGTGGACACAAATGCGCTTCTAGAACTGAAATCAGGTCTGAAGAAGAGCTTTGAATCCAGGTAAAAACTTCTCTTATGTGTTCAGGTGGAACTTTGAGCCTTGAGACTTTTGTTTGCGTTTCAGGATGATTTTGATGGGGGTGCATTTCATTAAGGAACTTAGAAAATTAACCCACGTGTTTAAATACACCAACTCTACTTGCACTTAATTTGATGCATTCAAACAGTATTACTGACATGGGAGTTATTTCATACATGGCAGCAGTCTTGATTGCTTCCAAGATCAAGTGGTTAAGCCGTTGCATTTTGCTTTGTCTGCCAAAAACGGTGCGTGAAAGTATGCTCTATTTGATTAATTTCTCATCCACGTCCTCTGTGGATCACTGGCCTTCACCCCCAGCCCAGGAGATAAACGTCTGAGGCTGAGAGAGCTGGGCTTGTTCAGCCTGGAGAAGAGAAGGCTCCTTAAGGGGAGACCTTAGAGCAGCTCCCGGAGCCTAAAGGGGCTACAAGAAACCTGGAGAGGGGCTATGGACAAGGGCCTATAGGGACAGGCCAAGGGGAATGGCTTTAACTACATAAAACACCCCAAATCGTCCAAAACCACTCAAAACCACCCCAAAAGCACCCCAAAATCCCCTTGTCCTGCTTCTCCTATGGGGTACAGAGTCAGAGCTCCAAAAAAGCCCACAAAAAAACCCAAAACCACACCAAAAACACCCAAAAAAGCAACAAAAACCACCCCAAAACCACCTTGTCCTGCTTCTTCAATGGGATACAGGTTCAGAGCCCAAATCCAGGCCCAAACCACACCAAAAACACAGAAAACCACCCAAAACCACCCAAGAACCCCCCTAAACCCCCCAAAACTGCCTTGTCCTGCTTCTCCTATGGGATGAAGGGTCAGAGTCCCAAAACAACTCAAAACCAAACTAAAACACCCTAAAACACACTAAAACACCATAAAACTCGCTAAAATCTCCTTGTCCTGCTTCTCCTATGGGGTACAGAGTCAGAGCTCCAAAATAGCCCACAAAATCCCCCAAAACCACACAAAAAGCAACAAAAAACACCCCAAAACCACCTTGTCCTGCTTCTTCAATGGGATAGAGGGTCAGAGCCCAAATCCAGGCCCAAATCACCCCAAAAACACAAAATCCCTCCGAAAAACCCCCGAAAAGCACCTTGGCCTGCTTCTCCGATGGGATGAATGGTCAGAGCCCAAAAATATCTCCAAAGCAACACAAAACTAAACTAAAACACCATAAATCATCCCAAACCCACCCCAAAACCTCCCCAAGACCACCCCAAACCCACCTTGTCCTGCTTCTCCTATGGGCACAGAGTCAAAGCTCGGAAATAGCCCATAAAAACCCCCAAACCACCCCAAAAACACACAAAAGCACCAAAAAACACCCCAAAAGCACCTTGTCCTGCTTCTTCAATGGGATAGAGGGTCAGAGCCCCAAAACAACCCAAAACCAATCTAAACACCCTAAACCAACCCAAAACGATACTAAAACACCCTAAAATATCCCAAAATCATCCAAAACCTACGAAAAACCACCCCCAAAACAGCTTTCCTGCTTCTCCTATGGGGTACATAGTCAGAGCTCCAAAATAGTTCACAAAAGCCACACAACCACACAAAAAGCACCAAAAAAACCCCCAAAACACCTGGTCCTGCTTCTTCAATGGGATAAAGGGTCAGAGCCCATATCCAGGCCCAAAACACCCAAAAAACCAGAAAACCACCCAACAACCACGCAAAAACACCTTTTCCTGCTTCTCCTATGGGATGAAGAGTCAGAGCCCCAAAACAGCCGCAAAGCAACCCAAAACCAAACCAAAAATAAAACTAAAACACCCTCAAGCACCTTCAAGCAACCCGAAAACACTCCAAATCCACCCCAAAACACCCCAAATTCACCCCAAAACCGCGACAAAACCACCTTGTCCTGCTTCTCCTATGGGATACAGGGTCAGAGCCCTAAAACTACCCAAAACCAAACTAAAACACCCTAAAACACCCTGAAACACCTGAAAACACGCCAAATAAACACCCCCAAATCATCCAAAACCACCAAAATCCACCCCAAAATCACCTTTCTTCTTTCTCTTATGGAGTACATTGTCAGAGCTCCAAAATACCCCACAAACACCCCAAAAAACGCCAAAAGCACCAAAAACCTCCCCAAAAACACCTTGTCCTGCTCCTCCTATGGGATACAGGGTCAGAGCCCAAATCCAGACCCAAACCACCCCAAAAGCACAGAAAACCAACCAAAACCACCCAACCACCCCCGAAACCACCTTGTCCTGCTTCTCCTACCGCATACATGGTCAGAGCCCTAAAACAACCCAAAACCAAACTAAAACACGCTAAAACACCTTAAAACACCCTAAAGCCACCCCAAAATCACCTTGTCGTGCTTCTCCTATGGGATGAAAGGTCAGAGCCCCAAAACAGCCACAAAACAACCCAAAACCAAACCAAAAACACAACAAAAACACCCTTAAGCACCCCGAAACACCCCAAATCCACCCCAAAACCACCTTGTCCTGCTTCTCCTGTGGGATACAGGGTCAGAGTCCCAAAACAACCCAAAACCAACCTAAAACACCCTAAACCATTCTATACCACCCCAAAACACCCCAAAACCACCCCAAAACCACCTTGTCCTGCTTCTGCTGTGAAATACAGGTTCATTAACACAAAACTGCCCCAAAACAGCTCAAAAAAAAAGCCCAAAACCAACCCCAAAATCACCCCAAAACCATCCCAAAACCAGCTTGTCCTGCTTCTCCTATGGGATTCAGGGTCAGAGTCGAAATCAAGCCCCAAAACAACCCAAACCCACCCCAAAATCAATCGAATACACCCCAAAATCACCTGTTCCTGCTTCTCCTGTGGGATACAGGGTCAGAGCCCCAAGACAACCCAAAACCAAACTAAACCACCCCAAAACTCCCCCACAACAAAACCAAGCCAAAACCACACCAAAACCAACTGATCCTACTTGTCCTATGGGATACAGGGTCAGAGCCCAAAACCAGCCATAAAAAAACCCAAAACCAATGCAAAACCACCCAAAACCATCCCAAACCCAGCTTGTCCTGCTTCTCCTATGGGATACAGGGTCAGAGCTTCAAAACAGCCCTAAACCAACCAAAAAACCAAACCTAAAGCACACCTAAAGCACCTTCTCATGCTTCTGCTACGAGGTACAGGGTAAGGGCCCCAGAACAGGCCCAAACCAGCAGAAAACCACCCCAAAAACAGCTGGTCCTGCTTCTCCTCCGCAATACAGGGTCAGAGCCGCAAAAAGCCCCAAACAACACCAAAAACACCCCAAACCACCTTGTTCTGCTTCTTCAATGGGATACAGGGTCAGAGCCCAAATCCAGGCCCAAACCACCCCAAAACCACAGAAAACCGCCCAAAACCACCCAACAACCCCCCTAAACCCCCGAAAATCACCTTGTCCTGCTTCTCCTATGGGATGAAGGGTCAGAGCCCCAAAACAGACAAAACTACCCAAAAAACGAAACAAAACCACAACTAAAACACACTCAAGTAGCCTCAAGCACCCCAAATATACCCCAAAACAACCCAAAACAACCTTGTCCTGTTTCTCCTATGGGATACAGGGTCAGAGCCCCAAAACACCCCAAAACCACCAAAAAACACCCCAAAACTACCCCAAAATCACCTTGTCCTGTTTCTCCTATGGGATACAGGGTCAGAGCCCCAAAACAACCCAAAACCAAGCTAAACCACCCCAAAATCATACAAGAACACCAAAAACCACCCAAAAATCACCTTGTCCTGCTTCTCCTATGGGCTACAGAGTCAGAGCTCCAAAATAGCCCACAAAACCCTAATACCACACCAAAAAAACCACACAAAAACCACCCCAAAACCACCTTGTCCAGCTTATTCAATGGGATACAGGGTCAGAGCCCAAATCCAGGCCCAAACCACCCCAAAAACACAGAAAACCAAACAAAAACCACCCAAAACCAACTTGTCCTGCTCCTCCTATGGGATGAAGGGTCAGATCCCCAAAACAGCCCCAAAACAACCCAAAACCAAAACAAAAAACCCACCTAAAACACCCTCAAGCACACTCAAGCACCCCAAAACACCCCAAATCCACCCCAAAAACAAAGTAAAACACCCTAAACCACCCAAAAACCAAACTAAAACACCCTGAACCATCCAAAAACCAAACTAAAACAATCTTAAACACCCTGAAACTCCCTCAAACCACCGCAAACCCACCCCAAAACCACGTTGTCCTGCTTCTCCTATGGGGTACAGTGTCAGAACTCCAAAATAGCCCACAAAAACCACAAAACCACACCAAAAATACACAAAAAGCACCCCAAAACAACTTGTCCTGCTTCTTCAATGGGATACAGGGTCAGAGCCCAAATCCAGGTCCAAATGACCACAAAAACACAGAAAACCACCCAAACCTCCCCCACAAACCACCCCAAAATCCCCCCAAAAACCCCTTAAAACCACCTTGTCCTGCTCCTCCTATGGGATGAAGGGTCAGAGCCCCAAAACAAACCAAACCCAAACGAAAGCACCCTAAATCACCCCAAAACCACCTTGTCCTGCTTCTTCTATGGGGTACAGAGTCAGAGCTCCAAAATAGCCCACAAAAAAACCCAAAACCACACCAAAAACACACAAAAAGCACCAAAAAACACCCCAAAACCACCTTGTCCTGCTTCTTCAATGGGATACAGGGTCAGAGCCACAAAACAACCTAAAACCAAACCAAAAACACAACTAAAACAACCTCAAACACCCTAAACCACCCCAAATCCTCCCAAAAATACCCCACGACAAAACCACCTTGTCCTGCTTCTCCTATGGGATACAGGGTCAGAGCCCCAATATAACCCAAAACCAAACTAAAACACCTCACAACACCCCAAAACGCCCTAAACCACCCTAAAATAACTCAAAATTATCCAAATCCCCCAAAAACTACCCCAAAATCATCTTGTCCTGCTTCTCCTATGGGGTACAGAGTCAGAGCTCCAAAATAGCCCACAAAAACCCCTAAAACCACACCAAAAACACACAAAAAGCACCAAAAACCACCCCAGGAGGGGTCACTTGGTGGGACAGTTGTGGGTCTGGGAGTCACTGGTTGATCACATATGGGGCTATTGTAGTTCTGGGGAGTCACTTGGGGGTCACTTGGGGGGCAGTTGTGGGTCTGGAGGGTCACTTGGGGGAGAGATGTGGGTTTTGGGTGTCACTTTGGGGATCCTTTGGGGGGCAGCTGTGGGTCTGGGGTGTCACTTGGGGGGCAGTTTTGGGTCCAGGAATTTCCTTGTGGCTCACTTTGGGGGTCACTTGGGGGGCAGTTGTGGGTCTGGGGAGTACCTGCAGTGCATGTGGCTTGGTTTGGAGAAGCCTCACTGCTCCTCAGTGAGGTTGGAGCAGCAGCAGAGTCTGTCTCAGGCATTGGAGTAGCCGCATTGCTGTGGCTGGCACTGGAGAAGCCTCACTGCTTGCTGATGTGGTTGGAATACCTGCAGTGCGTGTCACTGGAGCTGTAGCAGCCACAGCACCTGTCCTTGGCATTGGAGGAGCCCATGTGCCTGTCTCCATGGTTGCAGTAGTCACAGTTCATAGGGCTTGGGTTGGAGAAGCCTCACTGCTTGTCGTTGGGGCTGCAGGAGCAGCAGTGTGTGTCACTGGCACCGGAGAGGCCGCAGTGCTTGTGGCTGGCACTGGATTAGGTGCGGTTTGTGCCCGGGGTTGACGTAGCCACTGTATACATTGCAGGACTTACAGTAGCGCCATTGCTCCTTCCCAGAAATGGAGTAGCTGCAGAGCTGAAAACTGATGGTGGAGTAACTGCAGTGATTGTGCCTGGGGCTGGATTACCTGCATGGCATGTTGATGGGGTTGTAGTAGCCACAGTGCCTGTCCTTGGCTTTTGAGTGGCCAATGTGGCATTTGTGGGTCTGGGGTTTCACTTCTGGGTCACTTAAGGGGCAGTTGTGGGTCTGGGGAGTCACTTTGGGGTCTGGAGAGTCACTTGGAGGGCAGTTGTAGGTCTGGGGTATCATTTGAGGGGCAGTTGTGGGTCTCAGGGGTCGCTTTGGGGTCACTGGGGGGCTGTGGTTGATCTGGGTTGGTCACTTTGGGGGCAGTTGTGAGTCTGGGGGTGTCTTGGGGGTCACTTGGGGGCAGTTTTCAGTTTGGGGAGTTACAGGGGAGACACTTGGGGGGCAGTTGTGGTTCTGGGGGGTGACCTGGGGGGGGCAGTTGTGGGTCTGGGGGGGTCACTTAGGGGGCAGTTGTGGGTCTGGAGAGTCACTTTGTGGTCACTTGGGGGGCACTTATGGGTCTGGAGGGTCACTTGGAGGGCAGTTGTAGGTCTGGGGTATCAGTTGAGGGGCAGTTGTGGGTCTCAGGGGTCTCTTTGGGGTCACTGGGGGCTGTTGCTGGTCTGGGTTGGTCACTTTGGGGGCAGTTGTGGGTCTGGGGGGTCACTTGGGGGGCCATTGTAGGTAAAGGGCGGTAACTTGGGGGGCAGTTGTGAGTCTGAGTGGCCACTTTGGGGTTACTGGGGGGCAGTTGTGGGTCTGGGAGATCACTAGGGGTCATTTTTGGGTCTGAGGGGGTCACTTGGGCAGTTACGGGTCTGGGGAGTTACAGGGGGGTCACTTGGGGGGTAGTTGTGGATCTGGGGTGTGGCCTGGGGAGCAGCTGTGGGTCTGGGGGGTCACTTGGGGGGCAGTTGTGGGTCTGGGGAGTCACTGGGGGGTCACTTGGGGGGCAGTTGTTGGTCTGGGGAGTACCCGCAGTGCATGTGGCTTGGTTTGGAGAAGCCTCACTGCTCCTCAGTGAGGTTGGAGCAGCGGCAGTGTCTGTCTCAGGCATTGGAGTAGCCGCATTGCTGTGGCTGGCACTGCAGTAGCTGCTGTGCTTGTTGCAGTGGTTGGAACAGCTGCAGTGTTTATGCCTGTTGTTGCCATGTAGCAGCCACTGTCCCTGTCACTGGGGTTGCAGGAGCCGCAGTGCCTGTGGCTGCCAGTGAAGATGCTGCAGTGCTTGTGGCTGGCACTGGAGAAGCCTCACTGCTTGCTGATGTGGTTGGAATACCTGCAGTGCGTGTCACTGGAGCTGTAGCAGCCACAGCACCTGTCCTTGGCATTGGAGGAGCCCATGTGCCTTTCGCCATGGTTGCAGTAGTCACAGTTCATAGGGCTTGGGTTGGAGAAGCCTCACTGCTTGTCGTTGGGGCTGCAGGAGCAGCAGTGTGTGTCACTGGCACCGGAGAGGCCGCAGTGCTTGTGGCTGGCACTGGATTAGGTGCAGTTTGTGCCCGGGGTTGACGTAGCCACTGTATACATTGCAGGACTTACAGTAGCGCCATTGCTCCTTCCCAGAAATGGAGTAGCTGCAGAGCTGAAAACTGATGGTGGAGTAACTGCAGTGATTGTGCCTGGGGCTGGATTACCTGCATGGCATGTTGATGGGGTTGTAGTAGCCACAGTGCCTGTCCTTGGCTTTCGAGTGGCCGATGTGTTTGTGGCTGTACTTTGAGCACCTGCAGTGCATGTGGCTTGGTTTGGAGAAGCCTCACTGCTTGTCTCTGAGGTTGGAGTAGCCCCACTGCTTTTTGCCCTGGTTGGAATAACAGCAGTGCATGTCACTGGAGTTGTAGTAGCTGTAGTGACAGTCCTTGCCACTGGAGTAGCCACGGTGCCTGTTGCCATGGCTGGTGTCACTGCAGTGGTTGTGGCTGGTGTTGGAGTAGCTGCAGTGCTTGTGGCTGGTTTTGGAGTAGCTGCATTGTCTGTTGCTTTGCTCTTAGGTCCTGTCTCTCCTCACTGCAGAGCATGAGAGACTGAATCAGTCTTGCTCAGGGTAAGTGCTAATCAGAAACCACTCTGCCATCGGTGTGTTACCAGCGTTATCCTCAGACTAAAGCCCAACCTCAGCACTGCCCCAGCTACAAGGAGGAGAATGAACTCACATGAGTTGTCCCTCTGACACCTATCGCCCTCCAAAGAACCCAGAAACCAATCCCCACAACCCTCCCAATAACTGCAAAAGTCCCCCCAAAACACTCAATCCCCCAATAAACACCCAACCTCACAAAACTCTCAAAACCCCAAACACCCAAAACCACCAACTCTCCACAAAGCCCACAACGTCCCCCCAAAAAACCAACCCCCAAAACCTCAAAGTCTCCAAAAAAACCCCACAGCCCCAAAAAATCCATCCTAACCTCCCAAGGGCCCAAATCCCCACCAGAATAGCCAACCTCCCAAAGTGCCCAAACCCCACAATCCCCCCAAAAGGCACCCCGGCTTACTTGCCCGGCTGCTGGATCAGGCTGTGCGGGTGGAGGGCGGCTGTCTCCTGGGGCAGGGGATGTTTGCAGCCAAGGGTGGTTGAACACATCCTCCAGGGATGGTCTGTCACAAGAGCGCATGGACAAGCACCACCTGATGAGGTGCTGGCACTCTGGGGAGAATCCGGGAACCGCCGCTCAGTTGCAGGAGGCTCCTGCCCACCTTGTGCCCCCGTCCGCAGCGCCCAGGCCTGGGTGTGCTCAGAGCCGCACCCAAACCTCCTGCTCCATGATCCCTTTGGAGGAGAGCAGGATGGCAGGACATGTGCCACCTCCTGCAGCTGACCAAGGGAGATCAGCTGCCAGCCCGGAAATCCCGTCCTCCCCCTGCTGCCGCGAAGCCGGGTCCCTACCGACAGAGATCTGGCGCTGGAAGAAGAGCTGCCCGCCGATGATGTCCTTGCGGCACCGGAAGGGGAGGACCCCGCACACCATCTCATACAGCAGCACGCCCAGGGACCAGATCGCCGCCGGACGGCCGAGGTAGCAGTGGTAGCGGAACCACTCCGGCGGGTAGTACAAAGGTGTTCCTACAACAGGATACAGGCACAGCTCATCAGGCGGATGCCGCCTGCTCCCGGATCCTCGCCCGAGCATCCCCAGGGATGCAGGAGCTGCACCGGTGGCCCCGTGGAGGTGGGGACACCCACTCGGGGTGACCCGCCACCTCGTCACCAGCACGTGACTCTTGTTCACAGACTGCCCAGTACTGCAAGCACCCTGGGCTGTGGGCTCACCGCTAAATTTGGTGTAGACCGTGTTCCTGAGGAGGGTGCTGCAACCAAAGTCAATAAGCTTGACCTCTCTGGTGGCCAAGTTGAGGATGATGTTCTTGGACTTGATATCCCTGTGCAGGACCCCGCGGCTGTGGCAGTGCCGCACAGCCACCAGCACCTGGAGGAAAATGCCCCGCGCCAGATCCTCGGGCAGGAACCTCTGCTTTTGGACGAAGTCATAGAGGTCCTGCGATGGCTCCGGACGCTCCAGAACCAGCATGAAGGAGTGGGGCAGCTCAAACCAATTGAGGAGCTGGATGATGGCACTGCAGCCGGAGCGCACCTTCTTCAGCATGGCTATCTCCATGGGAATGCGAGTGCCGCTGGGCTGCAGGGGGACCATGACACCGTCAGCAGGGCTGATGCTGGCCCGGGGGTCCTGTGCCTCCCTGCCTGGGATGCTCTGATGCCTCCCTGCCCGGCCCCACTGTTAGCAGGTGCCCCCCCCATGCCCAGGGCTGCTCTGGTGCACCCCTACCCGGCCCCGACGGTACCAGGCACCCTCTGCCCGGGATGCTCCGTGTGCCCTGGTGACTCCACAGCCGCTCCCCTCGCGCTGTCCCGCTTTCCCCCCTCCCGCCCTGCCCCGCGCTGCCCCGGTGTCCCCGCGCACTCACGCGCTCGTCCCACGAGGAGATGCGCTCCCGAGCCACTCGTTTGATCGCCACCTGCAAGCCAAGGGCAGCGCTGGGCTGAGCTGAGCCTGGCCCCGCCGCCTCCCCGCCCCGCCGCCTCCCCGCCCCTTACCGGGGAGTTGTCAGACAGGCGGAGCCCCGAGTACAGGGACCCGAAGCCGCCTTTCCCCAGCAGCGGTCCCATCCGGTAAAGCCGCTCCAGGCTCTCCTTGTCCTCCCCCGCGGGACAGGCGCGGCCGCTATCGCTGCGCGCGGGGTCCCCGCCGGCCGCCACCGGCCGCTCCGGGCCGAGCGGAGCCGCATCACTGCCGGCCTTTCCCGGCCGAGGCTCCGCGGCGTGCCGCTCCCCGCCGGTCCCGGGGCGCAGATAGGCCGACGGGTCAATGCGGGTCAGGAGCACCACGGGCACCTTGCCCGAGCGCGCTCCCGCTGCCGGCACCCCCGCAGCCGCACCGCGCACCGGGGGCTCGGGGGTCGCGGCTGCCGGGCGGCTGCGGGGCGGGGAGGGAGCGGCCGCGGCCCCGCTGCTCCGCGCTGCACCGGGCACCCGCGTGTGGCGGCGGCCGCCGGGCGGCCCCGGGCGGGGCGGGGCCTGGGGGCGGGCCGGGGAGCGCCAGGGGGCGGCGCTGCCTCGCCAGAGCCAGCGGCGGCGGCGGCTCGCCCAGCGCCGGCACTGCCAGGACCGGCAGAGCCGAGCGGCGCCGCGAGCGCGGGCGGGGGGCTGGGGGGAGGCGGGGGGCACCATCGCGGGGAGCGGCGGAGGGAGGGCTCCGAACCGCCGAGAGCTGCCGCCGCCGCCGAGCCTGGTGCTGCTGCCGCTGCAAAAGCCGCTGCGGCTCAAGAGCCGCTGCAAAAGTTCATGCAAAAGTCGCTGCCGCTGCAGAAGCCGCGCAAAAGCCGCGCAAAAGCCGCCGCTGCCGCCGCAGCCTCGCTCCCAACGGCTGTGTCCGGGCGCCCGCTGCCACCGGACGGAGCGGCCGGCGCGGGGGGCGGCTCGCGGCCGCGGGAGCCCGTGGAACGGCGGAGCGGGCCCTGCCCAGCCCCGCGGCCGAGCCTTTGTAAACTGAACCTGAGCCTTGGGGCCCTGCAAACGAGGCTTTAGAAGTGAGACCGGAGGCTGCGGGAAGTCAAAAGGAGGCTGCATTTTCCCGCTTATTTTATCCCCTTTTCCCTTTCCTCTCCCCAAAGGTGGATTGAGATGAGCTCTCAGGAAGCTCTTCCCTGTGAGGGTGCTGAGGCGCTGGCACAGGGTGCCCAGAGGAGCTGTGGCTGCCCCATCCCTGGCAGTGCTCAAGGCCAGGTTGGACACAGGGGCTTGAAGCAAGCTGCTCCAGTGGAAGGGGTCCCTGCCCGTGGCAGGGGCTGGAGCTGGAGGAGCTTTCAGGTCCCTTCAGCCCAGCCCATCCGGTGCCTCTGGGATCCTCTGGGGCAGCCGATCCCCGGCACGCAGGAGGGGGCAGAGGTGCCGGTGACTCTGAGCTGGGTTTTGGCTCCTGGAGGGACGGAAGGATGAAAAACCCGAGGGTGGAGATGAGAACAGTTTAATAACTAAGGTATAACACAAACCACTACTGCTACCACCAATAATAATAAAGGAAATAACAAGGGAAGAGAATACAACTGCTCACTGACTGGTACCTCACCCCCACCCTGCCGTAATCCAGCCCTTCTGGGTAACTGCCAGTTACATCCCCCGGCATGACGTGCTGTGGTATGGAATACCTCTGTGGCTAGTTTGGGTCAGGTGTCCTATCCCTGCTTCCTCCCGGCTTCTCCTCCTCCCTGGCAGAGCATGAGGCTCACAAAGTCCTTGGTCAGGGTAAACATTCTAACCAGCAACTGAAAACATCGGCTTTATCAGTATTATTCCCAGGCCGAAAGTCAAAACCACAGCGCTGCACCAGCTACTAAGAAGGAGAGAAACTGACTGCTGCTGCTGAACCCAGGACAGTATCCACCCCTTATTCCATACCATTCACGTCATGCTCAGATCCCACATTTTCCATATACCCTCACTCTCATCTCAGTGCACTGTTATCTTAGTGCATGGACCAATTCCTATAAAGCTGTTGAGTCCATTCGGTCCATGATGTTGGGCTCCATCTCTTGTAACAGTCTTTCAGAGCAGGAGAGGCTGTGTGCAGTGTGCACACTTGTGAATAACCTGGGCAATAGTGTCTATTGCTAAGTCCACCCCTCGATCATGAGTCCATCTCTGTGTTGCATCTCTGCCCTGATGGCCTGAAGTGTCACGGGCCCACCAGGCACCAAATAATTCACCCTCCCCTTCAGCAGTTTCTGCAACTTGTCGTTGGGGACTCTGTACAGCTGCCTTCCATCTCCGACGCTTCCAAAGCACTGGAGGGGCCCAGTGGACCAGATACTTGCCCATACTGTCCCACACACTCTGATACTCATGACTGTCCAGCCTTGGGGAAAACCTCTTGGTCCTCCTATATCGTCGTCTAACCCCAGAGAAGACCCAAACCTGACTGTGATTAACTCTTGGGATCAGACAAAATGGTTGTGGGTAAAACACACTCCGTGTGTGTGCCAACATGGTGATCCCCATCACAATCAGCAGACAGGTCCCAAGGGTACCCAAAGGCCATTCAAAACCTTCAGAACTCTCAAATGATGCTGCTGTGCTTGAAGGCTCTCTCACCACCAGCTTCTCTTCTTCTGAGTCCAGATCTTCCTCCTCTGCCTTGCTGGGAAATGCTGCGTGGTCTCCTGCATCCTCCTGGGGATCGGGCTCGCGGGGCTCGGTGGGCAGCTGCCGGGGAATGCTCTCAGCCGCCGCGGGGCTGCGCTCGGCCGCGGGGCTTGGCTCCTCCGCCACCTCCTCCTGCTGCTTGGCAGCCGCCTCCTTCCCAGCCTCCAGCCCCGCTCCCGCCGCCGCTTGGTCCCCAGGGCCCCTCTCCCGGGCCGCTTCGGCCGCCGCCGGCTCCCGGGGCCGCTCCCCCTCAGCTCCCCGCAGCCTCATGAAGACGGAGGCGAGGACGAGGGCCAGGACAGTGAAGAGCAGCGGGACGGCCAGGTACAAGTCCACGGCCACGTCCATCCCGCCCTGCTGCCGGAACCCGCCCGCATTACAAGCCATTACCATAAAGTACAATGAGACAAGAACCCTAGCCCAAGGCCCACACTTGATAAACACTAACACAGCAAATACGGGCTCTAAGTAAGCTACAGCATACTGAAACTGTGACATCAAGAGAAACAACTTTGAGAGCCAATAAATCAGCATTGTGCCTTGGTCAGATCTGTTGTTATCTCAACCCTTCAAACCCCACGTTGGGCGCCAAAAAGAACTGTCGTGGTTTAAGCCCAGGCCGTAAATCAGAACCACGCAGTCTGCTTCCCCCCACACGTTTCTTCCCTCCGCTCCTGGAGGGACGGGGAGGGGAATCGAAAGAATGCAACTCCCATGGGTTGAGATAAGAACAGTTTAATAACTAAGGTATAACACAAACCACTACTGCTACCACCAATAATAATAATGATAAAGGAACTAACAAGGAAGAGAATACAACTGCTCACCAACCGGTACCTCACCCCCACCCTGCAGTGATCCAGCCTTCCCGGGGACTCTCAGTTCTACATCCTGGGCATGACGTGCTGTGGTATGGAATACCTCTGGCTAGTTTGGGTCAGGTGTCCTGTCCCTGCTTCCTCCCGGCTTCTCCTCCTCCCTGGCAGAGCATGAGACTCACAAAGTCCTTGGTCAGGGTAAACATTCTGACCAGCAACTGAAAAAATCGGCTTTATCAGTATTATTCCCAGGCCGAAAGTCAAAACCACAGCGCTGCACCAGCTACTAAGAAGGAGAAAAATGACTGCTGCTGCTGAACGCAGGACATGCACCCAACAACCCTTTGCTTGCCCTCCCAACACCCATCCGATGGGGCTCAGGAAAGGCTCCCCCTTGCTATGGGGAACGGCCCCATCTACTCTGCAGCTTCTGAGAGTGGGTGACAGTGGGGCACCAAGTGCCCCGTGCCTATGGAGCTGCTCTGCTCCCCCAGCACCATGGATGCAGGTGGGTTCCTCCATCCAAGCCCATTGCTGCCCTCCCATCAGGTGCAGCCTGCGAGCGAGAGCTGCAGGTACATGCTGAGGCAAAGGGGCAGCACCGTGGGTCAGCCCCCAAGGAGCTGAGCCTCATCCTGCTGCATCCCCATCCCTGCACGCTGGGGCAGCTCCCCCATTAACGGTGTCCATCAAGGGATGGGGCTTCCCATGGCAAAGGGGCTGGAGGCTCCTCCGCTGCCAAGGTCCACCTGGAAATGCTCAATAAAGAGCTCTGGGGCTGCTTGCAGGGATGGATCCATCAAAGCAGAGTCAATGCAGGAAGATGCTCAAGCTCTCCTGCTCCCATTCCCACCTCAGGGCACCTCCGCTCCCAAAGCCACCTCGGTGTGACGTCACCCATCGCTTATGACGTCACCAAGCACCGGCGCTTCTGTCCCGCAGCCGGGTATAACAGCGGGGCCGTCGCTGTGTCTGGGTCATGAGGGAAGAGCTCTGCGAGAGGTTGGGTCGCTCGTGAGGAAGCTGCATTGGTGGTACCCGCACCTCAGCGGATGCAGAGAGAAAGCTGCAGAAAGACAACTTCTGAGCAAGTGTGTGTGGAAAACCTCCCTTGCTCTCCCCAAGTGTATTTTCCTCCTCATCGGGGGGGGGGGGGGAGGGATCCCATCTCATGGCATCCTAACCTCATCTCCTTGCCTGTCATCATACAGGCCAGCTCATCTTCATCCCATTTCGACTTCGTCTCACATCATCTCAAGTCTCATCTGATGGCATCGCATCGCATCGAAACTCATCACATTGCATCTCATCTCATTGCATCGCATCGTATCGCATCCCATCCCATCCCACCCCATCCCATCCCATCCCATCCCATCCCATCCCATCCCATCCCATTGCATCCCATCCCATCCCATCCCATCCTATGCCATCCCATCCCATCCCATCCCTTCTCATCATATCAGAGCCAACTCCATCACTCCCAACATTCCCACTCCCCACAATAGCCCTGGTCCCCTCAATGCATCCCATAACCAATCTGGTACCCAGAAACCCACCCTGCCCCAGCCATATCCATCCATCCCAGTAGCCCTAAGCCACCCCAAAACTACATGATACCCCAAACCCCAACCAACCGCAGGCATCTCCATCCCTTCCAATCCCCATCTCATTGCATCTCATCTCATTGCATTGCATAGCATCTCATCTCATCGCATCTCATCACATCCCATTCCACTGCATCTCATCTCATCGCGTCTCATTGCATCCCATCCCATTGGATCTCATCTCATTGCATCGAATCGCATCTCATTGCATTGCATAGCATCTCGTCTCGTCACATCTCATCTCATCGCATTGCACCTCATCGCATCCCATCTCATCGCATCCCATCCCATTGCATCTCATCGTCTCGTCGCATCTCATCTCATCTCATCTCATCGCATCTCATTGCATCCCATCCCATTGGATCTCATCTCATTGCATCGCATTGCATTTTGTCTCATCACAACTCATCTCATCGCGTGCCTTCCCATTGCATCTCATCTCGTCTCATCTCATCGCATCCCACCCCATAGGACCTCATCACATCGCATCGCATCCCATCCCATTGCAATGCATCCCGTCCCATCCCATCCCATCCCGTCCCATCCCGTCTCGTCTCATCTCATCCCATCCCATCCTGTCTGGTCTCGTCTCACATCACTGCATCTCTCCTCTCCTCTCCTCTCCTCTCCTCTCCTCTCCTCTCCTCTCCTCTCCTCTCCTCTCCTCTCCTCTCCTCTCCTCTCCTCCCCTCATCATGTGCTGTTGAATATGATTCTGTACCATATAGCATATTATAGCATCTCATAGCATCTCATACCATATCAAAGCATATCATAGCATACCTTGTGTCATATCATATAACATATTATGTTTTATCATGTTATATGATGTCACATCATGTCATAGCGTCATATCCTATCATATGATTTCATTTCATTTCCATTTCATTGCATTTAATTTCATTTCATCCTCGTCATTTTCTCTCCTCTCCGAAAATATTATGTCATGTTATATCGTATCATATTTTATCATAACATAGTTTATCATATCATATCATGTCATACTATACCATACCATACCATCATATCATATATCATATCATAGCATATCAGACCTTATCAAACTGTATCATAGTATATCTTCTCTATCGTAGCGTATCACACATACCATGCCGTGCTGTACCGTGCCATATCATACCATACCATATCATTTGATTATATTTAATTTCAATTCATTTTCATTCCCATTTCATGTCCATTTGGTTTCATTTCATTTAATTTCGTTTCATCCTCCTCATCTCATAGCATAGCTCCTATCATATCTTATAACATAATATGTTTTATCATGTTCTATCACATTACATCATGTTATAGCACCATATCCTATCCTATTATTTCATTTCGTTTCCATTTCATTGCATTTGGTTTCATTTCTCCTCCTTGCCATTTTCTCGCCTCCTCTCCTCTCCAAAAATTTCATATCGTGTAATACCATATCATATCCTATATCCTAGATCATATCGTAATCTATCATCTCGTATGATTTCATTTCCCTTTCATGTCATATCATTTTACGTTATATCAGAATTTACTTTCATTTCATTTCATTTCGTATCCATTTCGTTTCCGTTCAGATCATGTCATATCACGCTCTATCAAACCACGTTATGTTATAGCATCGTATCAGTTCATGTCATTCCATCCTTCTCATTTCCTCTCCTCTCAACTCCTCTAAACGTGTCTCATCCCATCTCGTCGTATTCGTCATCTCTCTTCTCTTCTCCTCTTTGAAAATGGATCATATAATATAGTATAATATTGTATATAGTATAGTATAAAATAGTATAATATAATATAATTTTATTTCATTTCCATTTGATGTCATTTCATCCTTCTCCTCTCCTCTCCTCTCCGAAAATATACCATTTCGTATTGTATTATATCATATAATTTCATTTAATTTCATTTAATTTCATGTCCCTTTGATGTCATTTCACTGAATTTCATTTCATCCTCCTCATCCCTTCTTTTCTTTTCTTTTCTCTTCTCTTCTCTTCTCTTCTCTTCTCTTCTCTTCTCTTCTCTTCTCTTCTCTTCTCTTCTCTTCTCTTCTCTGTTTCTCTTCTCTTCTCTTCTCTTCTCTTCTCTTCTCTTCTCTTCTCTTCTCTTCTCTTCTCTCTTCTTCTTTCTTCTTCTCCTTTTCTCTCTCCTCTTCTTTCTCTCTTATTTATCTACTCTTATCTCCTATCTCCTATCTTTTATCATCCCATCGCATCCAAACACATCTCAAAGCATCTCAACTCATCAAATTGCATCTCATCTCATGCTTGCATCCCACCCCACCCAGTCCCACTCCATCCCATCCCACTTCATCCCATCCCAATCTCACTCTGTCCCGCCCCTTCCCATCCCATCCCAATCCCCTCCCATCCCTTCCCATCCCATTCCACCCCATCCCCTTGTGAGTGACTGAACTGAACTGAGCCTGGACTGTCCATGGTTTGACTGATTGCTGGCAGGAACTGGACTGGGACTCTTGACTCTTAAATTGGACATGATTAAAGAATCTGTTTGTGATTGATTGATTTGTGTTTGGACCCTGCGAGGGTTTCAATGCTTCAATGCTGCTCTTCACAATGGGGCTTCAGCATTGCAGATGGGAAACTGACAGGTGATGAGGCTTATGGGATCTATGCATCGCATCACATCCCATCTCATCTTATCGTATCAGAGCCATCTCCATCACTCCCAACATTCCCACTCCCTCCAATAGCCCTGGTACTCTCAAAGCATCATAACCAAATCTGGTACCCAGAAACCCACCCTGCCCCAGCCAACTCCATCCATCCCAGTAGCCCTACGCAACCCCAAAACTACATGGTACCCCAAACCCCAACCAACCCCAGACATCTCCATCCCTTCCTATCCCCATTGTATCCCTAAACCACCCCAAAACTGCATGGTACCCCAAACCCCAATCAACCACAGTGTCGTGGTTTAAGCCCAGGCCGTAAATCAGAACCACGCAGTCTACTTCCCCCCACACACACCTTTCTTCCCTCTGCTCCTGGAGGGACAGGGAGGAGAATCAAAAGAATGCAACTCCCACAGGTTGGGATAAGAACAATTTAATAACTAAGTTATAGCACAAATCACTACTACTACTACCAATAATAATAATGATAAGAGAAATAACAAGGGAACAGAATACGATACCGCTCGCCAGAAAAAGAGCCTGACAGAGAAAAGGACGTGCCCTTCCAGGTTACTCCCAGTTACATCCCCGGGCATGACGTGCTGTGGTATGGAATACCTCTGTGGCTAGTTTGGGTCAGGTGTCCTGTCCCTGCTTCCTCCCGGCTTCTCCTCCTCCCTGGCAGAGCATGAGGCTCACAAAGTCCTTGGTCAGGGTAAACATTCTGACCAGCAACTGAAAACATCGGCTTTATCAGTATTATTCCCAGGCCGAAAGTCAAAACCACAGCGCTGCACCAGCTACTAAGAAGGAGAAAAACTGACTGCTGCTGCTGAGCCTAGGACACACAGGCATCTCCATCCCTTCCAATCCCCATGGTACCCCTAAATGACCCCAAATCCCATCTTTATTGAGCTCCATAAGGAAGGATCCACACACACAGCATGCTGGGGTGCAGGGATGCTGCTTGGGGTGGCAGCCCCAGCTCATGGCCCTGCAGCAGGTTCTCCCGCAGCTTCAGTCTAGAACCCAGCTGGGTCACCATGGCAATGGGTCAGAACGGGGCCCTTTGTGACCTCATTTGTGCCACCCCACTTCACTGCTTTGGTCAGGGGAGCAGACAGTGACAGGGAAGAGCAGGAGGAAGGAGCCATTGGGTTGCTTCTGAGCTCAAGCCCTGTTGCCTTTGGTCCAAGCTTTCCCCTTCGCTACCCTGATCCTTTTCCTGCATCCCGTGGGATGATGGAGAGACCCCCCAGATCCCCCAGGCAGGCTTGGGAGAGGGATCAGGCTCTTGAGGGGAGCATCTCTTCAGTGGCGCCCTATGAGGAATCCCTGGTCGTGCCATTGAGGACTGGTGAGCGTTGGTCTGGGAGCAGGACAAGGGGAGATGGGTTCAGCCTGGACAGGGGAAGTTCCACTTGGATAGAAGGAAGTTGTTCCCTGTGGAAGGGGTGAGGCGCTGGCACAGGGGGGATGCTCCATCCACGGCCAGGTTGGACACAGCCTTGGTGACATCGCCCCACTGGGGCCGCAGCTGGACCCGCCCCGCTTCCATTGCAGCCCCCGCTGAGCATCACCGCGGGGTGGGCAGGGATGGAGGCAGCGGCACGGGAAGGGATGCAGGGGGTGAGGGCTTGGTCCCCTCGCTGGGGGGGATGCCCCGGCCGCAAGGACCAAGGCACGGCCCCGCTTCCAGGGCTGGGCTGGAGCTGGCGCTGAAAATCAGTGCCTCAGCACTGACGCTGCCCTGCAGGGATAGAGCAGAGCCCTTCGGGTACCAATGGGGCTTCAAGCGCGTGCATCCCACAGCCCCAGCGCTCCAAAGGGAGCTGCGGGCTCCTGGAGCACCTTCCCTGGGCACAGTAGTAGGTATCCAGGTACGAACCCTCCTCTTCCGGAGGCAGGAAGAGGACGCTCGTGCAGCAGGTCTCTAAGAGGCTTCTCTCTCGGTCTGCAAGCCCTGTCTGCACTGAGCTGAGTTCAGGCTGAAATAGCCATGCACAGAATTTCAGGCTCTGGTCAGTCTCCTAGGCATGTTCCAGTCTGCCTTTCCCCATTTTCCATTTGAGGTTTTTCTGGCCTTTCTGCCAGTCTAAAGCTCTCAGACTGACTGAAGTCAATAGGAGACAATACTGAGAGTCAGTAGCGGTTCTTCACTGGAACTGCTTGGTGCCCTAGAATTTATCAGCAGGTTGAGGGGAAAATCCTGCTCATTCCCAGTAGCATTGGGCTGGATCATTGTCAACTGTCATCACATCTTTGAAGAAATCAGTCATCAAATTCAACCTTGATTCACAGAGCCTGAGGAAAATGTTGGCTCCTTTGACTCTCAAAAATAGCGCGTAATGCTTAAGAAGCATCCACCTTAGCAAATCTTTTCTGTGCTGCTGCAACCAGCCTTTCATTAAAAATGCTGCAGGTGCAGACAAATAAGGTTTATAGTTACGAGTATGGCTCTCAAACTTCACTGCATTTAGTGACACCTAGAATTTCTGATTTTTGTTACTGTTATACTAATCTGAGGCAGTGCAATGTATTCTCCTGTTCTGTTTTTTCACCTGTTGATTGATTTGGGTTTTTACCAACAAAAGGCATTTATTTTGCTTTGTTTTTTGTTCAGATCGGTTTTAAATTGGTTGGTTTCACAGCTAAGCTGTAATTCCATAATTGAGTCCTTGGTGCTGTCATATGCTACTGTCTGAAAGACATGGTGACATTTGACAGCACCCTACAAATCACGTTCTATATTTCACTGCATGGGAGAGAGGGCGCAAGCTTATTTCTGCGTATGATGTGAGCAATAATCCCTGCCTGCAGCATACTATCATCCAACTCCGCATTCATCTTACCTTATTAAGGACTTGTCTGATTTTTCTTGTATTAGTCATATATTGATTACCTGTTTGAACAGGGATCCATTCCCTCAGGAATAAATTTGCATGTACCTCCATTAAAAAGAACCAAACAACCAAAACAACAACAAAAACCCTACCAAAACCAAGCCCAGAACAAAACTCCCAAAGAAGTTCTCTTTTCTACTGTCTTTAGTTTTAGGTGTTTATTGCACTCAGTTCTGACTCTGAAGTATTTTTACTGCTCATTCCTTCTGACATTTACTGCTCTTAACTTCAGCTTGCTCATGTTGTATTTTCTCACACAGTCCTCAGCTGTCTTAGAAAGAAAAAGCTGGATCTGGGTTTGCCTTTTTCCTAGCATTATTGCAACTTTATTTTAAGTGATCGCATGGGCACAACGATGATGTTGAATCTGAGCTTTGTATTTTGTATTCCACTTGGTCTGCTGAGTGAGAAAAGTGTTTTTCATGGCCGTGCTTCTGGTTTGAAGCTCTTAGGGCAGAAATCCCGGGAAAGACGCTTGTGCAGGCTGCGAGCCAACCACTCCTTTCATGTTAAGCAGAGATACTAAAACCTAAAAAGATGCTGTTCTTTCTTGACGTAGATTGACTCATTTAGATTTTCCTATTGCTTCCCTTTGACTTTGTTTGTGGAGTTAAAATGCTTCTTCAACTCAGCCTTTGTATTTCCTATCGGTGAACCTGTTCATTCGTGGCAAATGGGGAGATGAACAGGCTGGAACGCCTACCGGCACCTACCCATCTGCTTCAGTGTGGCTGAAATAGCTTAAACTGCATTTGCACACAGCTGTGTGCCGGTGGCACTGTAGGTAGATGTACCTGCTCTTACTGTAGTTTAACTATTCAGGTGAATAGCGGTGAAGCTATTCATAGTGCATTCTTTGTTGTGAGCTAGGACACTGCCCTTTCAAGTGAAGCCTGCCCCTGTTACTGCATTCACACCAGCTGAATTTAGACTGCAAGATAGGAAGACAATAAAAGTGAAAGCAACCTTGTGTTTCTTGGTTGAACTGCATTATTTAGTGTCTAAAGAGCTTGGTGTGCTTCCAAAATCACATTCATTGCATTAGTTTGCTGCAGTCCTGTACTGGCCATTCTGTCTCTTGCCTGGTAATCTTTTGCTTTGTGTCCTCAAATCAGATCTTCTGGAAGTGGCAGCGGACAGGAGGAAAATGCAGCAATGGACACTGCAGATATCACCCAGAAAACCCTTTGTCCCCTCCCTCTCTCTAAGTCTAGATAGTATTTATGATACTACAGACCAGCCTGGGGCAGTTTTCCTTGAAGAGCTTAGTAATGACATTGGTTCCTTTGCATATATGGAAACTGAAGGATTCTAAGTTAGTATGCTTAGATGTGAGTCATTGTTCTGAGCAGTTTTGTTGGAAGAAGAGGAATAAAAATGAATGCATTTCATGGAATTAGCGTAAAGTTAATCTGGTTGCCAGCTTTTAATGGGTACTTGCGCAGTTTTATTCTGCAGGCTGAGTAAAACTGTGTACTTGGTCTTTGCTAAGATAACAGGGTCTTGCTAGATAACAATTGTGTTGCACTCTGACAATGTCTGGTTGAAATGGCTGAAGCGAAGCCATTGAGTATCTTGAGCAGCTGTCTTGATGGTTGGCCAGCTTCTGGTTTTGGCTCCTCAAGCTCCTGCTGAGGCACCACTTCAGGTCCCTCCTTTGTTTCCTCCTGTTGGAAATGGTAACATCTACCTGAGCTGCATGGGTTTGTGATTCAGTTGTTGTGGTTTCTTTGCTGAATTAATTTTAACTCGGATCGGTTCCTTTGTCTGGTTTGTAGCACAGGGGGAAGGAGAGGTAGCTTCTTTTTTTCCCGCTTCTTCATCTGTTGGTAGCATTCATTTGCAGTTTTATATAGATGGGGTCTGAGGCATGGGATCAGAACTTCTTAACACTGGTTTTGTTGCTGAAGTCAACATATTGCATAACTAATGCTCTCATTTCAAGCCGTATGTTCCCTATAAATATGTAACTTGCTTATTAGTATACCTTGGAGTTGCGTAACATTCTGCACATCTTAAGTCAGAGGTACTCTTAATGGGATTAGATGCAATCCTGGTTGAATTACTGTGGTGTGATACTGGATTTGGGGGTTTATTGCCCTTAGTTCTGTCTGAATATATTAATGAAACAGAAAGCTGGTTTCAGATGGAAAGAAAAATGCATATCTGATGGGTTTTTCCAGCTGTTCCTAAGCTCCAGCACATATCCCGAGATTCATGGTTATTTGCATGCAAAGAGCAGGGGAAAAAATCCTGGAAAAAAATGTCCTTTCTTTGAGAAGATCTGGCCTTTATTTTTCCACTAAAGGTACATCTAAGGTAAGGGAACTAAAAAAGAAAACAAGGCAGAACGTAATGAAGTTAGAGCAAATGTGTAGATATTTAAAATCTGTTCTAATAACAAAAATTTAACTTCAACTTACAGTGATAAAAAGGAAAAGAATGTTTATTATAGACCAAATCTAGAGCGATATAAAATTGGGAAAATATTGTCTTTGGGACAGTAATTTCTTTCTGCCGAACTTTGCTTCATTCTGATCAGTATTTTTCCAGTCAGTTAAGGGAGTACTCTTTTAAAATGAATTTTCAACTCGTAGTTAAAATGCTGAAGTGTAAGTAGATGCTTTGAAATGTGGTTGTCTTACTTCATTATGTGAAATAAAAAACCCCCTGTGTATGAAGGGATTTCACAGGAAGATTTTGAGAGTTCTCACATTTTGTCGCTGTACAGTTTTCCATTTTACTGCTTCAACTTTTTGGTGGCAGTTCTTTAAACCTTGATAATGTTAAACAGGATACATTGGAGTTGAGACACCTTTTACGTAAACCACTTAAAGTTTTTTCTTGTTCTCCATTTTCTGTGTTAACTGCCAGGGTAATCATTGAGCTGCTTTTGTATCCTTCAGCAAATCTCTTTTGTTTTCTTCCTGAACTTAGTTCATCTTAGAGGATGGAGGCCATGGTTAGAAATAGTAGTAGACAGTCTTTCTGCTTTAAGGTACAAGCTTATTCTTCTGATACATATTAAAGTAAGCCACAATTTTTAGGTAAGCTGAAGATTCTTTAAGGTTGCTGAAAACAATATTCAGCTGTCTCTTATCAAACAGGAGAATCAGCGGCTTTTATTTCAACAGGTCTTATCTTGAACATACGCATTAATGCTAAAAAAATGTGCTGTGTCCTTCTAGCCTAACAAATCAGGAGGAACCAGAGACCTGAAACAGCTCTGTCCAGATGACAAACAAAGTAGGACCTGTTGGATGACAGCGGTTTGGTTGCTTAAGGTAATTTTTCTGTGTGGAGTTAGCTTCTTGCTTAAGTTTCCCATGTGAAATTTTGATCCTGTGTGGTAGAGGAGTATCTAGGTTCCTGTGCGATAGCAATCTCAACTTGGTACTCTGAAATGTGAAAGCTGACTGTATTTCATCCCAATAAATGGAGACCAGATGACTGAAATCATTGTAGGGCATGGGATGATGTCTTGAAGCCTCAGTCCTGCAAGTACTTAACTGTAAGCATATGCTTGTATGCAACCATGTTGAAGTCATTGAGGCTGTTGAGTAATAGTGAACAAAACAACAGGAATACGCAAGAATATTTTTAGTATGTTTTTAAAATGTCTATGTGTGACAAAACAGGAGTAGGTCATTTGTCGTATTAAATGGGTAGGTAGTATTTAATGCAGAGTGTACATTTATAAAGGCAGCAGCACCAACGATGATAATGTGCATTTCCTTATCCTAACAGCATTTGTCCCTGAGTTTTAATGGTAAAGGAAAGCATGTGCAATCATTGACATCTGGGAAAAACAATTTACTTGGCTTAGGTTTATAATTGAAAACGCTAACCATGTTATTTTCTGGTTTTAGTATGGGATGCAGCTGTATCAGAATTACATGCACCCATATCAAGGGAGAAGTGACTGCAGCCTTTTGAATATGACACCTGTGGTATGTCCCACAGTAGCTCCATGAATCAATCCATCCTTTCTGCCATCATGCTATTGGGAAGCTCTTCTGTACCCTTGATGATGGTCATACCAGATTGACTGATCTCATCCAGCTAGTGGAATTCTACCAACTTAATAAAGCAGTACTGCCTTGCAAGTTAGAACACTATTGTGCAGGAATTGCGCTTTAACCAAAGCACCTGGTGTTTCATCAAACGGAAACGAAGACCCTGGAATCTTTTTTCCCCTTAGAGGCAATTTGTATGGTAAGAAGGGGAAAAAAGGATTACATTGTAATGTTTAAGCTGCAAAAAGCCTTATATTCTATACAGATAAGAACTTTGCTTTGTGATTGTCACAGCAAACTTAACTTTATGGTTTAAAAAAACCCCTTCTTTCCTATGTAATTCTTTAGTGTTGTCTTGCGTTTCTTTTGGGTTTTCTTTTTCAACTGAAAACAATTAATAAACATGATAGTGTGTAGTTTCTACCAAAATAGAACTGAAGGGAAGATCTTTGTTCTTAGGTTTAAAATTAACTTTTTTCTCTGAATGCCTCTCAGTTTCTATCCATCCCATAGAAAATTATATTTACTGGGGTGAGGATAAGAAGCTGAACTGCACATTTTATTTGTAAATAAAGTGAATAACTATTTTGCACTTTATTTTTGAATGCTACTTTGAGGATTATCATATCCAAAAAGTGAAGAATCATTAAAACCACTTCTAGCTGATCAGTTGTATTGAGCTCTGCTGTTCCTATTGTAATATTGTAAAGGACTTTTTTTCCTCTAGTCTAATGACTAAATCTACATCATTATACAGAGCTGAAGTGTCGCTTGGCTGTGATACACCTAAACCTGCAGAAAGTATCATCTAGTGCGTAACGTGGTTTAGTATATACCTACAGTCTGTAACATAGAGGGAGAGAGGTCTGGTCTGTGGATTGCTGCAGGGTTGGGGAGGGAATCAACTTAATTGCCCTTAAAAAATAAAGGTACCATTAGAATAGTTATGAATTTACAATATTGCCAATACTTACAAATAAAGGTAAATCCAGGGAACTTCCCTCTTTGCTGACAACCTGGTGAGAGTGTATTTGCAGTCCGTTTCTAGCTTGTTTTATTATTCATCACAGAGTAAGAATTTCAATATAGCTACCAGTCAGCCAGTCTTTAGAGAGTACCAAACCTGTCACATTGGAGCTAAAGGGAACTGCTTGGGTAGAGCAAGTCGAATTTTGGGCCACAGTGCTAGAAATACTTTGGCGTCTGTGTTTTGAAAGGGAGATGGTGCTGCTGCATCCTTGAACAAAGACTTGAGTGGAGTGGGGCTGGCATTGGAAGAGGCATCCCTGTCACGATGCTTTGCTGCCCAATAGGGTTGATCTTGTTCTGAGGGTTCAGGACCTAGCCCTGGGTCTCTTTACTTGGGGTAAAGGCTGGAGTGCAAAGCAGTGCTTGGAGATGGACCATCACACTGAGTGCAGCCCCTCCTGCCTGTGCTCGGTTTGCTCCTCTGACTGTCAGACAACCCAGCTGTTCTACTGCTGGAGCTCATGAGGAGAGAAGGGGAAGGAGGCCTAAGCAAGAGACGGAGGAAGATGGACCAGAGGTGCAGGGTAACAGTGTGCGTTAGCCGAAAAGGTCATGTATAGGGAAGCATGAGCATAGTAAGGTAACTATGGTTTTGTTATTGTGTGCCTGTGGAAGGCAATCATGATAACATAATACTGGGATACTTCATTGACTGACTTGATCCTCACATCACTGACCTTTTCCTGTGGTATGCAAATATGTTCTTTAAAGCTCATTAGAAAAGCAGCTCTTCCTAACGTGTACCAAGGATGCAACACCTGCGGTGCCTAAGCTCATTGCATTAGGAATGCCTTGTACAACTCGTCACAATCTAATAAATTTAACACTTAAACCTTGAATATAAATACAATTTGAAATTACAAAAATACATGTTAAATTAAAACCTCTTCAGATTTAGTTTAGTGATGTGATTACTTCTCAGGCCTAGTATTATTTCAGAGACAGGTATAGAATAGAACCATAGAAAGGTTTGGGTTGGAAAGGACCTTGAGATCATCCAGTTCCAACCCCCCTGCCATGGGCAGGGGCACCTCACCCTAAACCATGTCACCCAAGGCCTCATCCAACCTGGCCTTGAACACCGCCAAGGATGGAGCATTCACAACCTCCCTGGGCAACCCATTCCAGTGCCTCACCGCCCTCTCAGTAAAGAATTTCTTCCTTAGATCCAATCTAAACTTCCCCTGTTTCAGTTTGAACCCGTTACCCCTTGTCCTGTCACTACAGTCCCTGATGAAGAGTCCCTCCCCAGCATCCTTGTAGGCCCCCTTCAGATACTGAAAGGCTGCTTTGAGGTCTCTACGCAGCTTCTCTTCTCCAGGCTGAGCAGCCCAGGCTGCTCCTCTCTGTCTATAGAGTGCTTCATCCGCAGATTCCTCTTGATCAGGCGGTCTGTAACAGCTCCCACAGTAATGTCTCCCATCGCTGTTCTCCCTTTAACCCTGACCCACAAACTCTCTGTCGAGTGCTCACCTGTCCCCAGACAGTTCCACGCTCTCCAGCCTATCCCTAACATAAACAGCAACTCCCCCTCCCCGCCTGCCGGGCCTGTCCTGTCTGAAGAATCGGGCTGCTCTGCTCCCCCAGCACCATGGATGCAGGTGGGTTCCTCCATCCAAGCCCATCGCTGCCCTCCCATCAGATGCAGCCTGCGAGCGAGCGCTGCAGGTACGGGCTGAGGCAAAGGGGCAGCACCGTGGGTCAGCCCCCAAGGAGCTGAGCCTCATCCTGCTGCATCCCCATCCCTGCACGCTGGGGCAGCTCCCCCATTAACGGTGTCCATCAAGGGATGGGGCTTCCCATGGCAAAGGGGCTGGAGGCTCCTCCGCTGCCAAGGTCCACCTGGAAATGCTCAATAAAGAGCTCTGGGGCTGCTTGCAGGGATGGATCCATCAAAGCAGAGTCAATGCAGGAAGATGCTCAAGCTCTCCTGCTCCCATTCCCACCTCAGGGCACCTCAGCTCCCAAAGCCGCCTCGGTGTGACGTCACCCATCGCTTATGACGTCACCAAGCATCGGTGGTTCCATTCCGCAGCCGGGTATAACAGCGGGGCCGTCGCTGTGCCTGGGTCATGAGGGAAGAGCTCTGCGAGAGATTGGGTCGCTCGTGAGGAAGCTGCATTGGTGGTACCCGCACCTCAGCGGATGCAGAGAGAAAGCTGCAGAAAGACAACTTCTGAGCAAGTGTGTGTGGAAAATCCTCCCCTGCTCTCCCCAAGTGTATTTTCCTCCTCATCGGGGGGGGGGGGGGATCCCATCTCATGGCATCCTAACCTCATCTCCTTGCCTGTCATCATACAGGCCAGCTCATCTTCATCCCAATTCGACTTCGTCTCACATCATCTCAAGTCTCATCTGATGGCATCGCATCGCATCGAAACTCATCACATTGCATCTCATCTCATCCCATCCCATCCCATCCCATCCCATCCCTTCTCGTCATATCAGAGCCAACTCCATCACTCCCAACATTCCCACTCCCCACAATAGCGCTGGTCCCCTCAAAGCATCCCATAACCAATCTGGTACCCAGAAACCCACCCTGCCCCAGCCATCTCCATCCATTCCAGTAGCCCTTAGCCACCCCAAAACTACATGGTACCCCAAACCCCAACCAACCCCAGGCATCTCCATCCTTTCCTATCCCCATCTCATTGCATCTCATCTCATCTCATCTCATTGCATCTCATCCCATCCAATACCACTGGATCTCATCGTTTCGTCACATCTCATCGCATCGCATATCATCGCATCCCATCCCTTTGGATCTCATCTCATTGCATCCAATCGCATCTCATAGCATTGCATAGCATCTCGTATCGTCACATCTCATCGCATCGCGTGTCATCGCATCTCATCTCATTGCATCCCATCTCATCTCATCCCATCGGATCTCATCTCATCTCATCTCATCGCATAGCATGTTGTCTCATCACATCTCATCTCATCTCATCTCGTGCCATCCCATTGCATCTCATCTCGTCTCATCGCATCACATCTCACCTCTTCTCATCCCGTCTCATCTCATCGCATCCCATCCCATAGGATCTCATCACATCGCATCGCATCACATCCCATTGCAATGCATCCCATTCCATCCCATCCCGTCCCCTCCAGTCCCGTACCATCCCATCCCATCTCCTCTCATCTCATCCCATCCTGTCTGGTCTCATCTCACATCACCTCATCTCTCTCCTCTCCTCTCCTCTCCTCTCCTCTCCTCTCCTCTCCTCTCCTCTCCTCTCCTCTCCTCTCATCACCATGTGCTGTTGAATATGATACTGTACCATATAGCATATTACAGCATCTCATAGCATCTCATACCATATCAAAGCATATTATAATATACCTTGTATCATATCATATAACATATTATGTTTTATCATGTTATATCATGTCACATCATCTCATAGTGTCATATCCTATCATATAATTTCGTTTCATTTCCATTTCATTGCATTTAATTTCATTTCATCCTCGTCATTTTCTCTCCTCTCCAAAAATATTATGTCATGTTATATCGTATCATATTTGATCATAACATATTTTATCATATCATATCATGTCATACTATACCATACCATGCCATCATATCATATATCATATCATAGCATATCAGACCTTATCAAACCGTATCATAGCATACCTTCTCTATCATAGCGTATCACACATACCGTACCGTACCGTACCGTGCCATATCATACCATACCATATCATTTGATTATATTTAATTTTGTTTCATTTTCATTTCCATTTCATGTTCATTTGGTGTCATTTCATTTAATTTCATTTCATCCTCCTCGTCTCATAGCATATCTTCTATCATATCCTATAACGTAATATGTTTTATCATGTTCTATCACGTTACATCATGTTATAGCACCATATCCTATCATATTATTTCATTTCTTTCCATTTCACTGCATTTGGTTTCATTTCTCATCCTCACCATTTTCTCGCCTCCTCTCCTCTCCAAAAATATCATATCGTGTAATACCATATCATATCCTATATCCTAGATCATATCGTAATCTATCATATCGTATGATTTCATTTCCCTTTCATGTCAAATCATTTTACGTTATATCAGAATTTTCTTTGATTTCATTTCATTTCATTTCGTTTCCATTTCGTTTCCGTTCACATCATGTCATCTCACTCTCTATCAAACCACGTTATGTTATAGCATCGTATCAGTTCATGTCATTCCATCCTTCTCATTTCATCTCCTCTCAACTCCTCTAAACGCGTCTCATCCCATCTCGTCGCATTCGTCTCCTCTCTTCTCTTTTCCTCTTTGAAAATGTATCATATAGTATAACATAATTTATAATACAATATAATATAAAGTATAGTATAATATAATTTTATTTCATTTCCATTTGATGTCATTTCATCCTTCTCCTCTCCTCTCCAAAAATATACCATTTTGTATCGTATTATATCATATATTCCATTTGATTTCATTTGATTTGTTTTGATTTGATTTGATTCCATTTCATGTCAATTTGATGTCATTTCACTGAATTTCATTTCATCCTCCTCATCCTTTCCTTTCTCTTCTCTTCTCCCCTTTCTCTTCTCTTCTCTTCTTTCTCTTCTCTTCTTTCTCTTCTCTCTTCTCTTCTCTTCTCTTCTCTTCTCTTCTCTTCTCTTCTCTTCTCTTCTCTTCTCCTCTCCTCTCCTCTCCCCTCCTCTTCCCTTCCCTTCCCGTCCCTTCCCTTCTATTTTCTCTTTCTCTTCTCTTTCTCTTCTCTTTCTCTTCTCTTCCTCTTCTCTTCCTCTTCTCTTCTCCTCTTCTTTTATCTCCTCTTATCTCCTATCTCTTATCTGGTATCATCCCATTGCATCCAATCACATCTCAAAGCATCTCAACTCATCTCATCACATTGCATCTCATCTCATCCTTGCATCCCACCCCACCCAGTCCCACTCCATCCCATCCCACTTCTTCCCATCCCAATCCCACTCTGTTCCGCCCCTTCCCATCCCATCTCAATCCCACCCCATCCCCTCCCATCCCATTCCACCCCATCCCCTTGTGAGTGACTGAACTGAATTGAGCCTGGACTGTCCATGGTTTGACTGATTGCTGGCAGGAACTGGACTGGGACTCTTGACTCTTAAATTGGACATGATTAAAGAATCTGTTTGTGATCGATTGATTTGTGTTTGGACCCTGCGAGGGTTTCAATGCTTCAATGCTGCTCTTCACAGTGGGGTTTCAGCATTACAGATGGGAAACTGATAGGAGATGAGGCTTATGGGATCTACGTGTATCCATTCATCCATTCACCCATTATCCACCATCCATCTGTCATCCAGCACGCATCTTCCATCCATCATCGATCCATCATCAATCTTCCATCGTCAATCATCCTTCCATTAATCCATCATCCATCCCTCATCTTCGATCCATCATCCATCCATTAATCCATTATCCATCCATCTTCAATCCATCCATCATCCATCCATTATTCCATCATCCTCCAACCATCCATCCATCCATCCATCCATCCATCCATCCCTCCCTCCATCCAGCAACCATCCATCCATCATCCATCCATTAATCCATCCATCATCCATCCACCCATCATCCATCCATTCGTCCATCCATCATCCATCCATCATCCATCCATCATCCATCCATCATCCATCCATCCATCCATCCATCCATCCATCCATTAATCCATCATCAATCCATCCATCCATCCATCCATCCATCCAGCCATCCATTCATCATCCATCCATCCCTGGCCTACCCCTGGTCCCTGGTTCCCCTTGTCCCCTCCCGCAGAAGCCTCCCCCGAATGATTTCCCCCATGAGCCATCACATCTCACACAGGGAAGAATCCTTTAATGTGAGACTATGGTGGGAAAGGGACCTTGCATCCAGGTAGGATACATTCCCTTTGGATGTGCAGGCACATGGGAGCAAAGCCCTGGAATGTGTTGCCCATCAAGGTTGTGGATGCTCCATCCCCAGCAGTATCCAAGGCCAGGTTGGATGGAGCCTTGGTCCAGTGCGAGGCGTCCCTGCCCAAGGAAGGGGGTTGGAACTGGATGATCTTCAGGTCCTTTCCAACCCAAACCATTCCATGATTCCATGATTCTCTTTTGGTGGGGAAGGTGCAGCTCTTGGTGCACCCAACAACCCTTTGCTTGCCTTCCCAACACCCATCCGATGGGGCTCAGGAATGACTCCCCCTTGCTATGGGGAACGGCCCCATCTCCTCTGCAGCTTCTGAGAGTGGGTGACAGTGGGGCACCGAGTGCCCTGTGCCTATGGAGACTCTCTGCTCCCCCATCACCATGGATGCAGGTGGGTTCCTCCATCCAAGCCCATCGCTGCCCTCCCATCAGGTGCAGCCTGCAAACGAGCGCTGCAGGTAAGGGCTGAGGCAAAGGGGCAGCACCGTGGGTCAGCCCCCAAGGAGCTGAGCCTCATCCTGCTGCATCCCCATCCCTGCACGCTGGGGCAGCTCCCCCATTAACGGTGTCCATCAAGGGATGGGGCTTCCCATGGCAAAGGGGCTGGAGGCTCCTCCGCTGCCAAGGTCCACCTGGGAATGCTCAATAAAGAGCTCTGGGGCTGCTTGCAGGGATGGATCCATCAAAGCAGAGTCAATGCAGGAAGATGCTCAAGCTCTCCTGCTCCCATTCCCACCTCAGGGCACCTCCGCTCCCAAAGCCGCCTCGGTGTGACGTCACCCATCGCTTATGACGTCACCAAGCACCGGCACTTCCGTCACGCAGCCGGGTATAACAGCGGGGCCGTCGCTGTGCCTGGGTCATGAGGGAAGAGCTCTTCGAGAGGTTGGGTCGCTCGTGAGGAAGCTGCATTGGTGGTACCCGCACCTCAGCGGATGCAGAGAGAAAGCTGCAGAAAGACAACTTCTGAGCAAGTGTGTGTGGAAAATCCTCCCCTGCTCTCCCCAAGTGTATTTTCCTCCTCATCGGGGCGGGGGGATGGATCCCATCTCATGGCATCCTAACCTCATCTCCTTGCCTGTCATCATACAGGCCAGCTCATCTTCATCCCATTTCGACTTCGTCTCACATCATCTCAAGTCTCATCTGATGGCATCGCATCGCATCGAAACTCATCCCATCCCATCCCATCCCATCCCATCCCATCCCATCCCATCCCATCCCATCCCTTCTCATCATATCAGAGCCAACTCCATCACTCCCAACATTCCCACTCCCCACAATAGCGCTGGTCCCCTCAAAGCATCCCATAACCAATCTGGTACCCAGAAACACACCCTGCCCCAGCCATCTCCATCCATCCCAGTAGCCCTAAGCCACCCCAAAACTACATGGTACCCCAAACCCCAACCAACCCCAGGCATCTCCATCCTTTCCTATCCCCATCTCATTGCATCTCATCTCATCTCATCGCATTGCATAGCATCTCGTCTCATCACATCTCATCCCATCCCATCCCATTGGATCTCATCATTTCGTCACATTTCATCACATCGCATATCATAGCAACCCATCCCATTGGATCTCATCTCATTGCATCCAATCGCATCTCATAGCATTGCATAGCATCTCATCTCGTCGCGTCTCATCTCATCACATTGCACCTCATCGCATCCCATCCCATTGCATCTCATCATCTCATCTCATCTCATCTCATCTCATCTCATCTCATCTCATCTCATCTCGTTGCATCGCATCCCACTGGATATCATCTCATTGCATCGCATCTTGTCTCATCACATCTCATCTCATCTCGTGCCATCCCATTGCATCTCATCTCGTCTCATCGCATCACATCTCACCTCTTCTCATCTCGTCTCATCTCATCGCATCCCATCCCGTAGGATCACATCACATCGCATCGCATCCCATCCCATTGCAATGCATCCCATTCCATCCCATCCCGTTCCATCCCATCCCGTCTCGTCTCATCTCATCCCATCCCATCCTGTCTGGTCTCGTCTCACATCACTACATCTCTCCTCTCCTCTCCTCTCCTCTCCTCTCCTCTCCTCTCCTCTCCTCTCCTCTCCTCCCCTCATCATGTGCTGTTGAATATGATACTGTACCATATAGCATATTATAGCATCTCTTAGCATATCATACCATATCAAAGCATATCATAGCATACCTTGTGTCATATCATATAACATATTATGTTTTATCATGTTATATTATGTCACATCATGTCATAGCGTCATATCCTATCATATGATTTCATTTCCTTTCTATTTCATTGCATTTAATTTCATTTCATCCTCGTCATTTTCTCTCCTCTCCAAAAATATTATGTCATGTTATATCGTATCGTATCATATTTTATCATAACATATTTTATCATATCATATCATGTCATACTATACCATACCATACCATCATATCATATATCATATCATAGCGTGTCATACCTTATCAAACAGTATCATAGCATATCCTCTCTATCATAGCGTATCACACGTACCATGCCGTACCGTACCGTGCCATATCATATCATACCCTATAATTTGATGTATTTAACTTCATTTCATTTTCATTTCCATTTCATGTCTATTTGGTGTCATTTCATTTAATTTCGTTTCATCCTCCTCATCTCATAGCATATCTTCTATCATATCCTATAACATAATATGTTTTATCATGTTCTATCACGTTACATCATGTTATAGCGTCATATCCTATCATATTATTTCATTTCGTTTCCATTTCATTGCATTTGGTTTCATTTCTCCTCCTCGCCATTTTCTCGCCTCCTCTCCTCTCCAAAAATATCGTATCATGTAATACCATATCATATCCTATATCCTAGATCATATCGTAATCTATCATCTCGTATGATTTCATTTCCCTTTCATGTCATATCATTTTACGTTATATCAGAATTTACTTTCATTTCATTTCACTTCATTTCCATTTCGTTTCCGTTCACATCATGTCATCTCATGCTCTATCAAAGCATGTTATGTTATAGCATCGTATCAGTTCATGTCATTCCATCCTTCTCATTTCATCTCCTCTCAACTCCTCTAAACGTGTCTCATCCCATCTCGTCGCATTCGTCTCCTGTCTTCTCTTCTCCTCTTTGAAAGTGTATCATGTAGTATAACATAATATATAATAAGTATAGTATAATATAATATAATTTTATTTCATTTCCATTTGATGTCATTTCATCCTTCTCCTCTCCTCTCCTCTCCAAAAATATACCATTTTGTATCGTATTATATCATATAATTTCATTTGATTTCATTTGATTTGATTTCATTTCATTTCATTTCATTTCATGTCCATTTGATGTCATTTCACTGAATTTCATTTCATCCTCCTCATCCTTTCCTTTCTCTTCTCCTCTTCTCTTCTCTCCTCTCCTCTTCTCTTCTCTTCTCTCCTCTCCTCTTCCCTTCCCTTCCCTTCCCTTTCCTATTCTTTTCCTCTTATCTTCCTCTTCTCTTCTCTTCTCTTCTCTTCTCTTCTCTTCTCTTCTCTTCTCTTCTCTTCTCTTCTCCTCTTCTTTTATCTCCTCTTATCTCCTATCTCTTATCTGGTATCATCCCATTGCATCCAATCACATCTCAAAGCATCTCAACTCACCTCATCACATTGCATCTCATCTCATCCTTGCATCCCACCCCACCCAGTCCCACTCCATCCCATCCTACCTCATTCCATCCCAATCCCACTCTGTCCCGCCCCTTCCCCTCCCATCCCATTCCACCCCATCCCCTTGTGAGTGACTGAACTGAATTGAGCCTGGACTGTCCATGGTTTGACTGATTGCTGGCAGGAACTGGACTGGGACTCTTGACTCTTAAACTGGACATGATTAAAGAATCTGTTTGTGATCGATTGATTTGTGTTTGGACCCTGCGAGGGTTTCAATGCTTCAATGCTGCTCTTCACAGTGGGGTTTCAGCATTACAAATGGGAAACTGATAGGAGATGAGGCTTATGGGATCTACGGGTATCCATTAATCCATTCACCCATTATCCATCTTCCATCCATCATCCATCCATCATCAATTTTCCATCATCCATCATCCTTCCATTCATCCGTCATCCACCCCCATCTTCGATCCATCATCCATCCATTAATCCATCATCCATCCATCCATCCATCCATCCATCCATCATCCATCCATCCATCTTCAATCCATCCATCCATCCATCCATCCATCCATCCCTCCCTCCATCCAGCAACCATCCATCCATCCATCCATCCACCATCCATCCATCACCAATCCATCATCCATCCATCCATCCATCATCCATTCATCATCCATCCATCCATCATTCATCCATCCATCATCCATCCATCCATCCATCCATCCATCCATCCATCCATCCATCCATCCATCATGATCCATCCCTGGCCCACCCCTGGTCCATGGTTCCCCCTGTCCCCCCCCGCAGAAGCCTCCCCCGAGTGATTTCCCCCATGAGCCATCGCATCTCACACAGGGTAGAATCCTTTAATGTGAGACTATGGTGGGAAAGGGACCTTGCATCCAGGTAGGATACATTCCCTTTGGATGTGCAGGCACATGGGAGCAAAGGCCTGGAATGTGTTGCTCATCAAGGTCGTGGATGCTCCATCCCCAGCAGTGTCCATGGCCAGGGCGGATGGAGCCTTGGTCCAGTGCGAGGCGTCCCTGCCCACGGCAGGGAGTTGGAACTGGATGATCTTCAGGTCCTTTCCAACCCAAACCATTCCATGATTCCATGATTCTCTTTTGGTGGGGAAGGTGCAGCTCTTGGTGCACCCAACAACCCTTTGCTTGCCCTCCCAACACCCATCCGATGGGGCTCAGGAAAGGCTCCCCCTTGCTATGGGGAACGGCCCCATCTCCTCTGCAGCTTCTGAGAGTGGGTGACAGTGGGGCACCGAGTGCCCCGTGCCTATGGGGCTGCTCTGCTCCCCCAGCACCATGGATGCAGGTGGGTTCCTCCATCCAAGCCCATCGCTGCCCTCCCATCAGATGCAGCCTGCGAGCGAGCGCTGCAGGTACGGGCTGAGGCAAAGGGGCAGCACGGTGGGTCAGCCCCCAAGGAGCTGAGCCTCATCCTGCTGCATCCCCATCCCTGCACGCTGGGGCAGCTCCCCCATTAACGGTGTCCATCAAGGGATGGGGCTTCCCATGGCAAAGGGGCTGGAGGCTCCTCCGCTGCCAAGGTCCACCTGGAAATGCTCAATAAAGAGCTCTGGGGCTGCTTGCAGGGATGGATCCATCAAAGCAGAGTCAATGCAGGAAGATGCTCAAGCTCTCCTGCTCCCATTCCCACCTCAGGGCACCTCAGCTCCCAAAGCCGCCTCGGTGTGACGTCACCCATCGCTTATGACGTCACCAAGCATCGGTGGTTCCATTCCGCAGCCGGGTATAACAGCGGGGCCGTCGCTGTGCCTGGGTCATGAGGGAAGAGCTCTGCGAGAGGTTGGGTCGCTCGTGAGGAAGCTGCATTGGTGGTACCCGCACCTCAGCGGATGCAGAGAGAAAGCTGCAGAAAGACAACTTCTGAGCAAGTGTGTGTGGAAAATCCTCCCCTGCTCTCCCCAAGTGTATTTTCCTCCTCATCACTGGAGGGGGGGGGATCCCATCTCATGGCATCCTAACCTCATCTCCTTGCCTGTCATCATACAGGCCAGCTCATCTTCATCCCAATTCGACTTCGTCTCACATCATCTCAAGTCTCATCTCATGGCATCGCATCGCATCGGAACTCATCACATTGCATCTCATCTCATTGCATCGCATCGTATTGCATCCCATCCCATCCCATCCCATTCCATCCCATCCCATCCCATCCCATCCCATCCCATCCCATCCCATCCCATCCCATCCCATCCCATCCCATCCCTTCTCATCATATCAGAGCCAACTCCATCACTCCCAACATTCCCACTCCCCACGATAGCCCTGGTCCCCTCAAAGCATCCCATAACCAACCTGGTACCCAGAAACCCACCCTGCCCCAGCCATATCCATCCATCCCAGTAGCCCAAAGCCACCCCAAAACTGCATGGTACCCCAAACCCCAACCAACCCCAGGCATCTCCATCCTTTCCTATCCCCATCTCATTGCATCTCATCTCATCGCATTGCATAGCATCTCGTCTCATCGCATCTCATCACATCTCATACCACTGCATCTCATCCCATCCCATCCCATTGGATCTCATCGTTTCGTCACATCTCATCACATTGCATCTCATCGCATCCCATCCCATTGGATCTCATCTCATTGCATCGAATCGCATCTCATAGCATTGCATAGCAACTCATCTCGTCGCATCTCATCTCATCACATTGCACCTCATCGCATCCCATCCCATTGCATCTCATCGTCTCATCGCATCTCATCTCATTGCATCGCATCTAATCGCTTCCCATCCCATTGGATGTCATCTCATTGCATCGCATCTCATCTTGTCTCATCACATCTCATCTCATCTCGTGCCATCCCATTGCATCTCATCTCGTCTCATCTCATCGCATCCCATCCCATTGGATCTCATCACATCGCATCGCATCCCATCCCATTGCAATGCATCCCATTCCATCCCATCCCGTCCCCTCCAGTCCCGTCCCATCCTATCTCGTCTCATCCCGTTCCATCCCGTCTCGTCTCATCCCATCCCATCCTGTGTGGTCTCGTCTCACATCACTGCATCCCTCTCCTCTCCTCTCCTCTCCTCTCCTCTCCTCTCCTCTCCTCTCCTCTCCTCTCCTCTCCTCTCCTCTATCCTCTCCTCTCCTCCCCTCATTATGTGTTGTTGAATATGATACTGTACCATATAGCATATTATAGCATCTCTTAGCATATCATACCATATCAAAGCATATCATAGCATACCTTGTACCATATCATATAACATATTATGTTTTATCATGTTATATCATGTCACATCATCTCATAGTGTCATATCCTATCATATGATTTCATTTCCTTTCCATTTCATTGCATTTAATTTCATTTCATCCTCATCATTTTCTCTCCTCTCCAAAAATATTATGTCAGGTTATACCGTATCGTATTGTATTTTATCATAACATATTTTATCATATCATATCATGTTGTACTATACCATACCATACCATCATATTATATATCATATCATAGCATATCATATCTTATCAAACCGTATCATAGCATATCTTCTCTATCATAGCGTATCACACATACCATACCGTACCGTACCGTGCCATATCATACCATACCCTATAATTTGATGTATTTAATTTCATTTCATTTTCATTTCCATTTCATGTCCATTTGGTGTCATTTCATTTAATTTCATTTCATCCTCCTCGTCTCATAGCATATCTTCTATCATATCCTATAACATAATATGTTTTATCATGTTCTATCACGTTACATCATGTTATAGCGTCATATCCTATCATATTATTTCATTTCGTTTCCATTTCATTGCATTTGGTTTCATTTCTCCTCCTCGCCATTTTCTCGCCTCCTCTCCTCTCCAAAAATATCATATCGTGTAATACCATATCATATCCTATATCCTAGATCATATTGTAATCTATCACCTCGTATGATTGCATTTCCCTTTCATGTCATATCATTTTACATTATATCAGAATTTACTTTCATTTCACTTCATTTCCATTTTGTTTCCATTCACATCATGTCATCTCACGCTCTATCAAACCACGTTATGTTATAGCATCGTATCAGTCCATGTCATTCCATCCTTCTCATTTCATCTCCTCTCAACTCCTCTAAACGCGTCTCATCCCATCTCGTCGCATTCGTCATCTCTCTTCTCTTCTCCTCTTTGAAAACGTGTCATGTAGTATAACATAATATATAATATAATATATAGTATAGTATAATATAGTATAATATAATTTTGTTTCATTTCCATTTGATGTCATTTCATCCTTCTCCTCTTCTCCGAAAATATACCATTTTTTATCGTATTATATCATATAATTTTTTTGATTTCATTGGATTTGATTTGATTTGATTTCATTTCATTTCATTTCATTTCATTTTATGTCTATTTGATGTCATTTCACTGAATTTCATTTCATCCTCCTCATCCTTTCCTTTCTCTTCTCTTCTCTTCTCTTCTCTTCTCTTCTCTTCTCTTCTCTTCTCTTCTCTTCTCTTCTCTTCTCTTCTCTTTTCTCATCCTTGCATCCCACCCCACCCAGTCCCACTCCATCCCATCCTACCTCATTCCATCCCAATCCCACTCTGTCCTGCCCCTTCCCATCCCATCCCATCCCAATCCCACCCCATCCCTTCCCATCCAATCCCAATCCCACCCCATCCCTTCCCATCCCATTCCACCCCATCCCCTTCTGAGTGACTGAACTGAACTGAGCCTGGACTGTCCATGGTTTGACTGATTGCTGGCAGGAACTGGACTGAGAATCTTGACTCTTAAATTGGACATGATTAAAGAATCTGTTTGTGATCGATTGATTTGTGTTTGGACCCTGCGAGGGTTTCAATGCTTCAATGCTGCTCTTCACAATGGGGTTTCAGCATTACCGATGGGAAACCGACAGGAGATGAAGCTTATGGGATCTATGCATCGCATCACATCCCATCTCATCTTATCGTATCAGAGCCTTCTCCATCACTCCCAACATTCCCACTCCCCACAATAGCCCTGCTCCCCTCAAAGCATCCCATAACCAAATCTGGTACCCAGAAACCCACCCTGCCCCAGCCATCTCCATCCATCCCAGGAGCCCTAAGCCACCCCAAAACTACATGGTACCCCAAACCCCAACCAACCCCAGGCATCTCCATCCCTTCCAATCTCCATGGTGCCCCTAAACCACCCCAAAATCCACCTTGTACCCCAAACCCAAGTAACCACAGGCATCTCCATCCCTTCAATCCCCATGGTACCCCTAAACCACCCCAAAATCCACCTTGTACCCCAAACCTAACCAACCCCAGGCATCTCCATCCCTTCCAATCCCCATGGTACCCATAAATGACCCCAAATCTCATCTTTATTTTGCCCCATAAGGAAGGATCCACACACACAGCATGCTGGGGTGCAGGGATGCTGCTTGGGGTGGCAGCCCCAGCTCATGGCCCTGCAGCAGGTTCTCCCGCAGCTTCAGTCTAGAACCCAGCCAGGTCACCATGGCAACGGGCCAAAACGGGGCCCTTTGTGACCTCATTTGTGCCACCCCACTTCACTGCTTTGGTCAGGGGAGCAGACAGTGACAGGGAAGAGCAGGAGGAAGGAGCCATTGGGTTGCTTCTGAGCTCAAGCCCTGTTGCCTTTGGTCCAAGCTTTCCCCTTCGCTACCCTGATCCCTTTCCTGCATCCCGTGGGTTGATGGAGAGACTCCCCGGATCCCCCAGGCAGGCTTGGGAGAGGGATCAGGCTCCTGAGGGGAGCATCTCTTCATTGGCGCCCTACGAGGAATCCCTGGTCGTGCCATTGAGGACTGGTGAGCGTTGGTCTGGGAGCAGGACAAGGGGAGATGGGTTCAGCCTGGAACAGGGGAAGTTCCACTTGGATAGAAGGAAGTTGTTCCCTGTGGAAGGGGTGAGGTGCTGGCACAGGGGGGATGCTCCATCCACGGCCAGGTTGGACACAGCCTTGGTGACATCGCCCCACTGGGGCCGCAGCTGGACCCGCCCCGCTTCCATTGCAGCCCCCGCTGAGCATCACCGCGGGGCGGGCAGGGATGGAGGCAGCGGCACGGGAAGGGATGCAGGGGGTGAGGGCTTGGTCCCCTCGCTGGGGGGGATGCCCCGGCCGCAAGGACCAAGGCACGGCCCCGCTTCCAGGGCTGGGCTGGAGCTGGCGGTGAAAATCAGTGCCTCAGCACTGACGCTGCCCTGGCGCTGCAGGGGCTTTGAGTCCTTCCCAACCCAAGCGCTCTGTGCTGCTAGGAGTGCAGGGTACGTGTAAATACACGTGAATAGGAATAGAGCCATAGAGCTAAATATGAATAGGAATAGAGCCATAGAGCTAAATATGAATAGGAATAGAGCCATAGAGCTCAACAGATATAGGGTGGGTCTAAATGTCATAGAAATACCATAGAAAAAAATTTATTAAATTATATATATAATATAATTATAGATACAGATATATAAATATAGATATAGATATAAACATAAAAATATAAATGCAGATATACGCACATAAATATAAATATAGATATTAATATAAGTAAAAATGAAAATATAAATATAAATAATATAAATATCTCGATAAAAATCTTGACATCAATATTCAGTATTAATACATTAATATTAGTATAGCTATATATTTAAATATTAATATTCATTAATATTATTGCTATTAATTCATCAATAATAATTATAAACATAACAAATAATTATAAACGTAGATATAGAAATAGATATAAATATATAGATATAGGTATAAATATATCTACATAGATGTAAAGAGATATATTTATATCTAAATATATAAATAGATACACGTATATATACATATAGACATTTATGCAAATATACACATATATATGCATATATGTACATATATATACATATATACACATATACATATACACATACATATACTTCTGTTTACATACATACACATATATACATATATCTACACACACATATATACAAATACATATACATACATATCTATAACAGACAAGTTCCTCCTCTAAAGACCTCTTTACGCACCAGTTGAGGGCAAGGGAACCAGTCCATGGGCCCCAGCAGCCTGGTTCCCAGCCCATGGTGCCAGGAGGCAGCAAAGACCCCAGCCCAGGGGGACTCAGCCTCCTGATGTGGGGAGCAAAGCCCCTGCTGGGATCCCTGCCCTGAGCTCTGTGGGCAGGGGCTGCCACCCCCTGCAGCCCCTGTGCTCCAGAGGGGCCTTGGGTTACCCAGGGAAGGGGGGCCCCATGGCTCGGGGGGGGCCCATGGGTGAGGAGCAGCCCCCGCGCACCCCGCTCCGCACAGGCCAGACCTGCAGGATGCTCTGCAGCTCCTCACCGCCGCTGGGCTCAGGAGAGTTGAGCACCAGCCTCCGGAGCAGGTTATCCATGGAGTGCAGTGCCTGCAGGGACAGAGCAGAGCCCTGCGGGTACCAACGGGGCTTCAAGCGCGGGCATCCCACAGCCCCAGCGCTCCAAAGGGAGCTGCGGGCTCCTGGAGCGCCTTACCTTGTCGTAGTAGTAGGTATCCAGGGACAAACCCTCCTCTTCCGGAGGCAGGAAGAAGATGCTCGTGCAGCAGGTCTCTAAGAGGCTTCTCTCTTGGTCCGCAAGCCCTGTCTGCACTGAGCTGCAAAGGGAAGCAGGCTCCGGTTGGATGCTGGTGATGGGAGCAGTGGGGATCCCAGGAGGGATGCGCAGTTGTGGTACCTCAGTTCCGCGATCGCATCCATGGCGAGATGCCGCACCTCCGTGCACAGCTGGTCCATGGGCTGCATTTGGAGCAGTGTCTATAGAGCACAATGAAGATAAGGGATCTGGGAGTCCACCAATGCTGCCCTCACTGGGTGCTGGAGGCCTTTGCCCCATAGCATCCCTATGGGGGTCCCTTCACCTGGATGGTCTCTGCAAGGTGGTTCTTACGGCAGAAGACATCCAGGCCCTCTTGCAAGTTGCAGAACCTGGCGGTGCTCAGCAGGCAGCAAATGCTCTCAAGGAACCAAACTTTTTCATGCTCCAGCTGGAAGCCAGTGGGGATGGAGGCACAAACAGGGAATATGAGAGGGGATGGGGGTACCGGAGTGCTACGGGTGAAGGCAGCACCCAGCAGCACCCATGAGCATCGCAGTGGCCCTGCTCACCGTGGTTGGGGTGTTGGCAAAGGCCTCGATGCGATCCACGTTCTCCTGCTCCAGTAGGTACACAGGTAACCAGCTGGCATCTAATGGAGGACGAGGAGAGGTTTGGAGAGGAGAGGAAGCTCTGCCCCCCACCAGCATCCAAGGAAAGTGGTTCTGGTCATGAAGTCATGGAATCATGGAATGGGTTGGGTTGGAAAGGACCCGGAGATCATCAATTGGGTTTTCCAACCCAACCCATTCTATGGCTCTATGATCCGATGTCACTAAGGCTGTGTCCAACCTGGCCGTGGATGGAGCATCCCCCCTGTGCCAGCGCCTCACCCCTTCCACAGGGAACAACTTCCTTCTATCCAAGTGGAACTTCCCCTGTCCAGGCTGAACCCATCTCCCTTTGTCCTGCTCCCAGACTAATGCTCACCAGTCCTCAATGGCACGACCAGGGATTCCTCATAGGGCGCCAGTGAAGAGATGCTCCCCTCAGGAGCCTGATCCCTCTCCCAAGCCTGCCTGGGGGATCTGGGGGGTCTCTCCATCATCCCACGGGATGCAGGAAAGGGATCAGGGTAGCGAAGGGGAAAGCTTGGACCAAAGGCAACAGGGCTTGAGCTCAGAAGCAACCCAATGGCTCCTTCCTCCTGCTCTTCCCTGTCACTGTCTGCTCCCCTGACCAAAGCAGTGAAGTGGGGTGGCACAAATGAGGTCACAAAGGGCCCCGTTTTGGCCCGTTGCCATGGTGACCTGGCTGGGTTCTAGACTGAAGCTGCGGGAGAACCTGCTGCAGGGCCATGAGCTAGGGCTGCCACCCCAAGCAGCATCCCTGCACCCCAGCATGCTGTGTGTGTGGATCCTTCCTTATGGGGCTCAATAAAGATGGGGTTTGGGGTCATTTATGGGTACCATGGGGATTGGAAGGGATGGAGATGCCTGTGGTTGATTGGGTTTTGGGGTACCATGTAGTTTTGGGGTGCTTTAGGGATACCATGGGGATTTGAAGGGATGGTGATGCCTGGGGTTGGTTGGGTTTGGGGTACAAGGTGGATTTTGGGGTGGTTTAGGGGTACCATGGAGATTGGGAGGGATGGAGATGCCTGGGGTTGGTTGCGGTTTGGGGTACCATGTAGTTCTGGGGTGGTGTTGAAGAAGATCAGCCGAAGTCAAGAAAACACTCAATATGAGTTACATATCTTGCTTATTTTATTGCTCAAAGCACCTATATTTATATTGATAATTGCAGTCCACGCGCACCTAGCTGTTTCTTCATTGGTTACATAGATCTGTTCACGCGCCTGTCTATACACTGCCATTGGCTAAGCTCGTATCTTCAGGCACGTCTCTGCATCAGCAGGGCACACTCCTTGCGGCAAGCAGTTTCTTCTACTTCACGCTTTTTGTTGCAAAGTTCCTCGCTTCATGTTGCAAAGTTCTCCACTCTACGTTGCATCAGGAATGGTTCCATGGTTAGTCAGCCATCTCCCGTCCTGGGTTGTGCAGCCTTTCATGAGACACAAGGCCTATATCGTTCAGTCTCTGGTATTCCACATGTCCACGTTCGGCTAACCATTGTTCCACAGGGTGGCTTAGGGCTCCTGGGATGGATGGAGATGGCTGGGGCAGAGTGGGTTTCTGGGTACCAGATTTGGTTATGGGATGCTTTGAGGGTACCAGGGCTTTTGGAGGGAGTGGGAATGTTGGGAGTAATGGAGATGGCTCTGATATGATGAGATAAGATGAGATGGGATGTGATGCGATGCATAGATCCCATAAGCCTCATCTCCTGTCCGTTTCCCATCTGCAATGCTGAAACCCCATTGTGCGTGACCAGCAGGTTGAAGGAGGTGATCCTGCCCCTCTACTCTGCTCTCGTGAGACCTCACTTGGAGCATTGTGTGCAGTTCTGGTGTCCTCATCATAAAAAGGACATGGAACTGTTGGAACAAGTCCAGAGGAGGCCACGAGGATGTTCAGGGACTGGAGCACCTCCTGTATGGAGACAGGCTGAGAAAGTTGGGGCTGTTCAGCCTGGAGAAGAGAAGGCTGCGTGGAGACCTCAGAGCAGCTTCCAGTGTCTGAAGGGGGCCTACAAGGATGCTGGGGAGGGACTCTTCATCAGGGACTGTAATGACAGGACGAGGGGTAATGGGTTCAAACTGAAACAGGGGAAGTTTAGATTGGATCTAAGGAAGAAATTCTTTACTGAGAGGGCGGTGAGGCACTGGAATGGGTTGCCCAGGGAAGTTGTGAATGCTCCATCCTTGGTGGTGTTCAAGGCCAGGTTGGATGAGGCCTTGGGTGCCATGGTTTAATGTGGGGTGTCCCTGCCCATGGCAGGGGGGTTGGATCTGGATGATCTCAAGGTCCTTTCCAACCCAAACTATTCTATGATTCTATGATGAGATGAGATGCGATGAGATGAGATGCTTTGAGATGTGGTTGGATGCGATGGGATGATAACAGATAGCAGATAGGAGATAATAGGAGAAGAGAAGAGGAGGATGAAATGAAATCCAGTGAAATGACATCAAATGGACATGAAATGAAATGAAATAAAATGAAATGAACTGAAATCAAAGGAAATGATATGATATAATACGATACGAAATGGTGTATTTTCAGAAAGGAGAGGAGAGGAGAGGAGAAGGACGAAATAACATCAAATGGAAATGAAATAAAATTATATATTATATTATAATATACTATATATTATACTAAATTATATTATACCATACTATATTATTCTATATTATATTATACTATATTATGCTATACTATATTTTGTTATACCATATTATAATATTCTATATTATATAAAACTAAATATTATATTATACTATATTATACTAATATTATATTATACTATATATTATATTATACTATATTATATGATTCATTTCAAAGAGGAGAAGAGAGAAGACGAATGCGACAAGATGGGATGAGACACGTTTAGAGGAGTTGAGAGGAGATGCAAGGAGAAGGATGGAATGACATGGACTGATACGATGCTATAACATAACGTGGTTTGATACAGCGTGAGATGACATGATGTGAACGGAAACGAAATGGAAACAAAGTGAAATGAAATGAAAGTAAATTCTGATATAACGTAAAATGATATGACATGAAAGGGAAATGAAATCATACGAGATGATAGATTACGATATGATCTAGGATATAGGATATGATATGGTATTACATGATACGATATTTTTGGAGAGGAGAGGAGGCGAGAAAATGGCGAGGAGGAGAAATGAAACCAAATGCAATGAAATGGAAACAAAATGAAATAATATGATAGGATATGACACTATAACATGATGTAACGTGATAGAACATGATAAAACATATTATGTTATAAGATATGATAGGAGCTATGCTATGAGATGAGGAGGATGAAACGAAATTAAATGAAATGAAACCAAATGGACATGAAATGGGAATGAAAATGAATCGAAATTAAATATAATCAAATGATATGGTATGGTATGATATGGCACGGTGCGGTACGGCATGGTATGTGTGATATGCTATGATAGAGAGGATATGCTATGATATGGTTTGATAAGGCATGATATGCTATATATGATATATGATATGATGGTATGGTATGGTATGACATGATAGATTATGACATGATAAAATATGATACGATACGATATGATACAATACAGAACGATATAATACAATACGATATAACATGACATAATATTTGTGGAGAGGAGAGAAAATGACGAGGATGAAGTGAAATTAAATGCAATGAAATGGAAATGAAATGAAATTATATGATAGGATATGACACTATGACATGATGTAACATGATATAACATGATAAAACATAATATGTTATATGATATGATACAAGGTATGCTATGATATGCTTTGATATGGTATGATATGCTAAGAGATGCTATAATATGCTATATGGTACAATATCATATTCAACAGCACATGATGAGGGGAGGAGAGGAGAGGAGAGATGCAGTGATGTGGGACGAGACCAGACAGGATGGGATGAGATGAGACGAGACAGGATGGTATGGGACGGGACGGGACGGGATGGGATGGGATGCATTGCAATGGGATGGGATGGGATGCGATGTGATGAGATCCTATGGGATGGGATGCGATGAGATAAGACGACATGAGAAGAGGTGAGATGTGATGTGATGAGACGAGATGAGATGGAATGGAATGGCATGCGATGAGATGAGATGTGATGAGACAAGATGCGATGCAATGAGATGAGATCCAATGGGATGGGATGCGATGAGATGCAATGTGATGAGATGAGATGCTACGAGACGAGATGCTATGCAATGCTATGAGATGCGATTCGATGCAATGAGATGAGATCCAATGGGACCTGATGGGAGGGCAGCAATGAGCTTGGATGGAGAAACCCACCTGCATCCATGGTGCTGGGGGAGCAGAGCAGCCCCATAGGCACAGGGCACTCGGTGCCCCACTGTCACCCACTCTCAGAAGCTGCAGAGGAGATGGGGCCGTTCCCCATAGCAAGGGGGAGCCATTCCTGAGCCCCATCGGATGGGTGTTGGGAGGGCAAGCAAAGGGTTGTTGGGTGCACCAAGAGCTGCACCTTCCCCACCAAAAGAGAATCATGGAATCATGGAATGGTTTGGGTTGGAAAGGACCTGAAGATCATCCAGTTCCAACCACCTGCCGTGGGCAGGGACGCCTCGCACTGGACCAAGGCTCCATCCGACCTGGCCATGGACACTGCTGGGGATGGAGCATCCACGACCTTGATGAGCAACACATTCCAGGCCTTTGCTCCCATGTGCCTGCACATCCAAAGGGAATGTATCCTACCTGGATGCAAGGTCCCTTCCCACCATAGTCTCACATTAAAGGATTCTTCCCTGTGTGAGATGCGATGGCTCATGGGGGAAATCACGCGGGGGAGGCTTCTGCGGGGGGGACAGGGGGAATCATGGACCAGGTGTGGGCCAGGAATGGATCATGATGGATGGATGGATGGATGGACAGAAAAATGGATGTTGGATGATGGATGGATGGATGGATGATGGATTAATGGATGGATGATGGATTAAAGATGGGGGATGGATGATGGATGAATGGAAGGATGATGGAAGATTGATAATGGATGGATGATGGATGGAAGATGGGTGCTGGATGATGGATGGATGATGGATAATGGGTGAATGGATGAATGGATACACGTAGATCCCATAAGCCTCATCTCCTATCAGTTTCCCATCTGCAATGCTGAAACCCCATTGCGAAGAGCAGCATTGAAGCATTGAAACCCTCGCAGGGTCCAAACACAAATCAGTCAATCACAAACAGATTCTTTAATCATGTCCAATTTAAGAGTCAAGAGTCCCAGTCCAGTTCCTGCCAGCAACCAGTCAAACCATGGACAGTCCAGGCTCAGTTCAGTTCAGTCACTCACAAGGGGATGGGGTGGAATGGGATGGGAAGGGATGGGGTGGGATTGGGATTGGATGGGAAGGGATGGGGTGGGATTGGGATGGGATGGGAAGGGGCAGGACAGAGTGGGATTGGGATGGAATGAGGTAGGATGGGATGGAGTGGGACTGGGTGGGGTGGGATGCAAGGATGAGATGAGATGCAATGTGATGAGTTGAGAGGCTTTGAGATGTGATTGGATGCGATGGGATAATAAAAAATAGGAGATAGGAGACAAGAGTAGGTAAATAAGAGAGAAAGAAGAGAAGAGAAAGAAGAGGAGAGAAGAGGATATAGGATATGATATGGTATTACACGATATGAAATTTTTGGAGAGGAGGCGAGAAAATGGCGAGGAGGAGAAATGAAACCAAATGCAATGAAATGGAAACAAAATGAAATAATATGATAGGATATGGTGCTATAACATGATGTAACGTGATAGAACATGATAAAACATATTATGTTATAGGATATGATAGAAGATATGCTATGAGATGAGGAGGATGAAACGAAATTAAATGAAATGAAACCAAATGGACATGAAATGGAAATGAAAATGAAACGAAATTAAATATAATCAAATGATATGGTATGGTATGATATGGCACGGTGCGGTACGGCATGGTATGTGTGATACGCTATGATAGAGAAGATATGCTATGATACGGTTTGATAAGGCATGATATGCTATGATATGCTATAATATGATATATGATATGATGGTATGGTATAGTATGGTATGACATGATAAGATATGATAGATGATGACATGATAAAATATGATACGATACATTACGATATGATACGATATAACATGACATAATACTTTTGGAGAGGAGAGAAAATGACGAGGATGAAATGAAATTAAATGCAATGAAATGTAAATGAAATGAAATTATGTGATGGGATATGATGCTATGACATGATGTAAAATGATATAACATGATAAAACATAATATTTTATATGATATGATACAAGGTATGCTATGATATGCTTTGATATGGTATGAGATGCTATGAGATGCTATAATATGCTATATGGTACAATATCATATTCTACGGAATATGATGAAGGGAGGAGAGGAGAGGAGAGGAGAGGAGAGGAGAGGAGAGGAGAGGAGAGGAGAGGAGAGGAGAGGAGAGGAGAGGAGAGGAGAGGAGATGTACTGAGGTGAGACGAGACAAGACAGGATGGGATGGGATGAGATGAGACGGGATGGGATGGGATGGGACGGGATGGGATGCGATGAGATGAGACGAGATGAGATGCAATGGGATGGCATGTGATGAGATGAGATGTGGTGAGACAAGATGCGATGCGATGCAATGAGATGAGATCCAATGGGATGCGATGCGATGAGATGCGATGCGATGAGATGCGACGAGATGACGAGATGCAGTGGGACGAGATGCGATGAGATGCGATGAGATGAGATGCAATGACATGGGGATTGGAAAGGATGGAGATGCCTGCGGTTGGTAGGGGTTTGGGGTACCATGTAGTTTTGGGGTGGCTTAGGGCTACTGGGATGGATGGAGATGGCTGGGGCAGGGTGGGTTTCTGGGTACCAGATTGGTTATGGGATGCTTTGAGGGGACCAGCGCTATTGTGGGGAGTGGGAATGTTGGGAGTGATGGAGTTGGCTCTGATATGATGAGGAGGGATGGGATGGGATGGGATGGGATGGGATGCGATACAATACGATGCGATGCAATGAGATGAGATGCAATGTGATGAGTTCCGATGCGATGCGATGCCATCAGATGAGACTTGAGATGATGTGAGACGAAGTCGAAATGGGATGAAGATGAGCTGGCCTGTATGATGACAGGCAAGGAGATGAGGTTAGGATGCCATGAGATGGGATCCCCCCCCCCCCGTGATGAGGAGGAAAATACACTTGGGGAGAGCAGGGGAGGATTTTCCACACACACTTGCTCAGAAGTTGTCTTTCTGCAGCTTTCTCTCTGCATCCGCTGAGGTGCGGGTACCACCAATGCAGCTTCCTCACGAGCGACCCAATCTCTCGCAGAGCTCTTCCCTCATGACCCAGGCACAGCGACGGCCCCGCTGTTATACCCGGCTGCGGAATGGAACCACCGATGCTTGGTGACGTCATAAGCGATGGGTGACGTCACACCGAGGCGGCTTTGGGAGCGGAGGTGCCCTGAGGTGGGAATGGGAGCAGGAGAGCTTGAGCATCTTCCTGCATTGACTCTGCTTTGATGGATCCATCCCTGCAAGCAGCCCCAGAGCTCTTTATTGAGCATTTCCAGGTGGACCTTGGCAGCGGAGGAGCCTCCAGCCCCTTTGCCATGGGAAGCCCCATCCCTTGATGGACACCGTTAATGGGGGAGCTGCCCCAGCGTGCAGGGATGGGGATGCAGCAGGATGAGGCTCAGCTCCTTGGGGGCTGACCCACGGTGCTGCCCCTTTGCCTCAGCCCGTACCTGCAGCGCTCGCTCGCAGGCTGCATCTGATGGGAGGGCAGCGATGGGCTTGGATGGAGGAACCCACCTGCATCCATGGTGCTGGGGGAGCAGAGCAGCCCGATTCTTTAGACAGGACAGGCCCGGCAGGCGGGGAGGGGGAGTTGCTGTTTATGTTAGGGATAGGCTGGAGAGCGTGGAACTGTCTGGGGACAGGTGAGCACTCGACAGAGAGTTTGTGGGTCAGGGTTAAAGGGAGAACAGCGATGGGAGACATTACTGTGGGAGCTGTTACAGACCGCCTGATCAAGAGGAATCTGCGGATGAAGCACTCTATAGACAGAGAGGAGCAGCCTGGGCTGCTCAGCCTGGAGAAGAGAAGCTGCGTAGAGACCTCAAAGCAGCCTTTCAGTATCTGAAGGGGGCCTACAAGGATGCTGGGGAGGGACTCTTCATCAGGGACTGTAGTGACAGGACAAGGGGTAACGGGTTCAAACTGAAACAGGGGAAGTTTAGATTGGATCTAAGGAAGAAATTCTTTACTGAGAGGGCGGTGAGGCACTGGAATGGGTTGCCCAGGGAGGTTGTGAATGCTCCATCCTTGGCGGTGTTCAAGGCCAGGTTGGATGAGGCCTTGGGTGACATGGTTCAGGGTGAGGTGCCCCTGCCCATGGCAGGGGGGTTGGAACTGGATGATCTCAAGGTCCTTTCCAACCCAAACCTTTCTATGGTTCTATTCTATACCTGTCTCTGAAATAATACTAGGCCTGAGAAGTAATCACATCACTAAACTAAATCTGAAGAGGTTTTAATTTAACATATATTTTTGTAATTTCAAATTGTATTTATATTCAAGGTTTAAGTGTTAAATTTATTAGATTGTGACGAGTTGTACAAGGCATTCCTAATGCAATGAGCTTAGGCACCGCAGGTGTTGCATCCTTGGTACACGTTAGGAAGAGCTGCTTTTCTAATGAGCTTTAAAGAACATATTTGCATACCACAGGAAAAGGTCAGTGATGTGAGGATCAAGTCAGTCAATGAAGTATCCCAGTATTATGTTATCATGATTGCCTTCCACAGGCACACAATAACAAAACCATAGTTACCATACTATGCTCATGCTTCCCTATACATGACCTTTTCGGCTAACGCACACTGTTACCCTGCACCTCTGGTCCATCTTCCTCCGTCTCTTGCTTAGGCCTCCTTCCCCTTCTCTCCTCATGAGCTCCAGCAGTAGAACAGCTGGGTTGTCTGACAGTCAGAGGAGCAAACCGAGCACAGGCAGGAGGGGCTGCACTCAGTGTGATGGTCCATCTCCAAGCACTGCTTTGCACTCCAGCCTTTACCCCAAGTAAAGAGACCCAGGGCTAGGTCCTGAACCCTCAGAACAAGATCAACCCTATTGGGCAGCAAAGCATCGTGACAGGGATGCCTCTTCCAATGCCAGCCCCACTCCACTCAAGTCTTTGTTCAAGGATGCAGCAGCACCATCTCCCTTTCAAAACACAGACGCCAAAGTATTTCTAGCACTGTGGCCCAAAATTCGACTTGCTCTACCCAAACAGTTCCCTTTAGCTCCAATGTGACAGGTTTGGTACTCTCTAAAGACTGGCTGACTGGTAGCTATATTGAAATTCTTACTCTGTGATGAATAATAAAACAAGCTAGAAACGGACTGCAAATACACTCTCACCAGGTTGTCAGCAAAGAGGGAAGTTCCCTGGATTTACCTTTATTTGTAAGTATTGGCAATATTGTAAATTCATAACTATTCTAATGGTACCTTTATTTTTTAAGGGCAATTAAGTTGATTCCCTCCCCAACCCTGCAGCAATCCACAGACCAGACCTCTCTCCCTCTATGTTACAGACTGTAGGTATATACTAAACCACGTTACGCACTAGATGATACTTTCTGCAGGTTTAGGTGTATCACAGCCAAGCGACACTTCAGCTCTGTATAATGATGTAGATTTAGTCATTAGACTAGAGGAAAAAAAGTCCTTTACAATATTACAATAGGAACAGCAGAGCTCAATACAACTGATCAGCTAGAAGTGGTTTTAATGATTCTTCACTTTTTGGATATGATAATCCTCAAAGTAGCATTCAAAAATAAAGTGCAAAATAGTTATTCACTTTATTTACAAATAAAATGTGCAGTTCAGCTTCTTATCCTCACCCCAGTAAATATAATTTTCTATGGGATGGATAGAAACTGAGAGGCATTCAGAGAAAAAAGTTAATTTTAAACCTAAGAACAAAGATCTTCCCTTCAGTTCTATTTTGGTAGAAACTACACACTATCATGTTTATTAATTGTTTTCAGTTGAAAAAGAAAACCCAAAAGAAACGCAAGACAACACTAAAGAATTACATAGGAAAGAAGGGGTTTTTTTAAACCATAAAGTTAAGTTTGCTGTGACAATCACAAAGCAAAGTTCTTATCTGTATAGAATATAAGGCTTTTTGCAGCTTAAACATTACAATGTAATCCTTTTTTCCCCTTCTTACCATACAAATTGCCTCTAAGGGGAAAAAAGATTCCAGGGTCTTTGTTTCCGTTTGATGAAACACCAGGTGCTTTGGTTAAAGAGCAATTCCTGCACAATAGTGTTCTAACTTGCAAGGCAGTACTGCTTTATTAAGTTGGTAGAATTCCACTAGCTGGATGAGATCAGTCAATCTGGTATGACCATCATCAAGGGTACAGAAGAGCTTCCCAATAGCATGATGGCAGAAAGGATGGATTGATTCATGGAGCTACTGTGGGACATACCACAGGTGTTACATTCAAAAGGCTGCAGTCACTTCTCCCTTGATATGGGTGCATGTAATTCTGATACAGCTGCATCCCATACTAAAACCAGAAAATAACATGGTTAGCGTTTTCAATTATAAACCTAAGCCAAGTAAATTGTTTTTCCCAGATGTCAATGATTGCACATGCTTTCCTTTACCATTAAAACTCAGGGACAAATGCTGTTAGGATAAGGAAATGCACATTATCATCGTTGGTGCTGCTGCCTTTATAAATGTACACTCTGCATTAAATACTACCTACCCATTTAATACGACAAATGACCTACTCCTGTTTTGTCACACATAGACATTTTAAAAACATACTAAAAATATTCTTGCGTATTCCTGTTGTTTTGTTCACTATTACTCAACAGCCTCAATGACTTCAACATGGTTGCATACAAGCATATGCTTACAGTTAAGTACTTGCAGGACTGAGGCTTCAAGACGTCATCCCATGCCCTACAATGATTTCAGTCATCTGGTCTCCATTTATTGGGATGAAATACAGTCAGCTTTCACATTTCAGAGTACCAAGTTGAGATTGCTATCGCACAGGAACCTAGATACTCCTCTACCACACAGGATCAAAATTTCACATGGGAAACTTAAGCAAGAAGCTAACTCCACACAGAAAAATTACCTTAAGCAACCAAACCGCTGTCATCCAACAGGTCCTACTTTGTTTGTCATCTGGACAGAGCTGTTTCAGGTCTCTGGTTCCTCCTGATTTGTTAGGCTAGAAGGACACAGCACATTTTTTTAGCATTAATGCGTATGTTCAAGATAAGACCTGTTGAAATAAAAGCCGCTGATTCTCCTGTTTGATAAGAGACAGCTGAATATTGTTTTCAGCAACCTTACAGAATCTTCAGCTTACCTAAAAATTGTGGCTTACTTTAATACGTATCAGAAGAATAAGCTTGTACCTTAAAGCAGAAAGACTGTCTACTACTATTTCTAACCATGGCCTCCATCCTCTAAGATGAACTAAGTTCAGGGAGAAAACAAAAGAGATTTGCTGAAGGATACAAAAGCAGGGTAACCTGGCAGTTAACACAGAAAATGGAGAACAAGAAAAAACTTTAAGTGGTTTACGTAAAAGGTGTCTCAACTCCAATGTATCCTGTTTAACATTATCAAGGTTTAAAGAACTGCCACCAAAAAGTTGAAGCAGTAAAATGGAAAACTGTACAGCGACAAAATGTGAGAACTCTCAAAATCTTCCTGTGAAATCCCTTCATACACAGGGGGTTTTTTATTTCACATAATGAAGTAAGACAACCACATTTCAAAGCATCTACTTACACTTCAGCATTTTAACTACGAGTTGAAAATTCATTTTAAAAGAGTACTCCCTTAACTGACTGGAAAAATACTGATCAGAATGAAGCAAAGTTCGGCAGAAAGAAATTACTGTCCCAAAGACAATATTTTCCCAATTTTATATCGCTCTAGATTTGGTCTATAATAAACATTCTTTTCCTTTTTATCACTGTAAGTTGAAGTTAAATTTTTGTTATTAGAACAGATTTTAAATATCTACACATTTGCTCTAACTTCATTACGTTCTGCCTTGTTTTCTTTTTTAGTTCCCTTACCTTAGATGTACCTTTAGTGGAAAAATAAAGGCCAGATCTTCTCAAAGAAAGGACATTTTTTTCCAGGATTTTTTCCCCTGCTCTTTGCATGCAAATAACCATGAATCTCGGGATATGTGCTGGAGCTTAGGAACAGCTGGAAAAACCCATCAGATATGCATTTTTCTTTCCATCTGAAACCAGCTTTCTGTTTCATTAATATATTCAGACAGAACTAAGGGCAATAAACCCCCAAATCCAGTATCACACCACAGTAATTCAACCAGGATTGCATCTAATCCCATTAAGAGTACCTCTGACTTAAGATGTGCAGAATGTTACGCAACTCCAAGGTATACTAATAAGCAAGTTACATATTTATAGGGAACATACGGCTTGAAATGAGAGCATTAGTTATGCAATATGTTGACTTCAGCAACAAAACCAGCTAAGACAGCTGAGGACTGTGAGAAAATACAACACGAGCAAGCTGAAGTTAAGAGCAGTAAATGTCAGAAGGAATGAGCAGTAAAAATACTTCAGAGTCAGAACTGAGTGCAATAAACACCTAAAACTAAAGACAGTAGAAAAGAGAACTTCTTTGGGAGTTTTGTTCTGGGCTTGGTTTTGGTAGGGTTTTTGTTGTTGTTTTGGTTGTTTGGTTCTTTTTAATGGAGGTACATGCAAATTTATTCCTGAGGGAATGGATCCCTGTTCAAACAGATAATCAATATATGACTAATACAAGAAAAATCAGACAAGTCCTTAATAAGGTAAGATGAATGCGGAGTTGGATGATAGTATGCTGCAGGCAGGGATTATTGCTCACATCATACGCAGAAATAAGCTTGCGCCCTCTCTCCCATGCAGTGAAATATAGAACGTGATTTGTAGGGTGCTGTCAAATGTCACCATGTCTTTCAGATAGTAGCATATGACAGCACCAAGGACTCAATTATGGAATTACAGCTTAGCTGTGAAACCAACCAATTTAAAACCGATCTGAACAAAAAACAAAGCAAAATAAATGCCTTTTGTTGGTAAAAAACCAAATCAATCAACAGGTGAAAAAACAGAACAGGAGAATACATTGCACTGCCTCAGATTAGTATAACAGTAACAAAAATCAGAAATTCTAGGTGTCACTAAATGCAGTGAAGTTTGAGAGCCATACTCGTAACTATAAACCTTATTTGTCTGCACCTGCAGCATTTTTAATGAAAGGCTGGTTGCAGCAGCACAGAAAAGATTTGCTAAGGTGGATGCTTCTCAAGCATTACGCGCTATTTTTGAGAGTCAAAGGAGCCAACATTTTCCTCAGGCTCTGTGAATCAAGGTTGAATTTGATGACTGATTTCTTCAAAGATGTGATGACAGTTGACAATGATCCAGCCCAATGCTACTGGGAATGAGCAGGATTTTCCCCTCAACCTGCTGATAAATTCTAGGGCACCAAGCAGTTCCAGTGAAGAACCGCTACTGACTCTCAGTATTGTCTCCTATTGACTTCAGTCAGTCTGAGAGCTTTAGACTGGCAGAAAGGCCAGAAAAACCTCAAATGGAAAATGGGGAAAGGCAGACTGGAACATGCCTAGGAGATTGACCAGAGACTGAAATTCTGTGCATGGCTATTTCAGCCTGAAATCTGTAACAGAATCAGATGGGAAACTGGTCAGGGAAAGAGAGACTTTCTGTGGCAGACTGATTAGAGAAAGCAAGCTTACCTCTTAAATCTGTGAAGGCAGAGGATGAGAACAACTAAGAACATGGGGGAGTGGGGCAAGAGATGGCAATGGGGAAGGCCAAAAGGGAAAGTCACAATCAGGAATTCTACCTTTCACAAAACGGTGAGTGCCTGTCTTGGTAATCCTGCTGTGTCTTTAACTTACTTTTTGCATCTATAAAATTTATTTGGTGATGCTTATTTAGGAAAGGCATATGCTCTCTTCTTTAACACATCCTACATCAGGTGCAAGGTTCTTTTTATCCCCCTGGAAGACAGGTTGGACACGTGCTGTCTGCAACAGTTTTTTCTAATGGAGTCACATCCTATGTAAAAAGCTATTAGAAAGAAGCAGCAAAATTGGCCAACAGAACTCTGAACTTCAAGTCTACCGACCCAACCTGAATATCAAATGCATCTATTAAACAGTGGGGGGTGGGAGGGGAATAGGTCTATTCTTAAAAACATAACCAGAAAGAACTGTAATTACCCAAGTAATTTCAATCTTCTGTTTTGAAGGTGTCACTGTTAAATTTAAAACACTGACATACTGCATAGTGAAAAAACCACCTGTTACAAATACAATTAAAAATATAAAAAACTTCAAAATTAAAAATTGGAGAAATGTTACTGACAGACAAAACAAAACAAAACAAAAAAAAAAGGGAAAAGAAAAAAAAAGGAAGAAATCTAGGATCAAATTTTGGCCCTTCAAAGGAATTTAAAAAACCCCACCAACACCTTATTGACTTCAGGGAGGGTAGGATATCACCTACGAACGACTCAGTTCTGTCAACACTCTATGCTGTGCAGTCTATCCATTGGAAATGCTGTCAGGAATAAGAGAGGCCTCAGGTTCAGAGCTTCACGCTAGCTTCCTTTCTGAAATGTTTTTAAGCATCCGGTTTGCAAAAATAGCCTACAGCAAGGCTTCCAGATGATCCGTACTACCTACCACTAGACATGCATATACAGGGCTGTCTCACAGAAACCACATTTAACAAATATGGCTTCTAATTCTAGTAGTGACACACCTTTCTTTTAGGCTAGAGGTCCAACCTCTCTTTGGTATACACAGACATTTGGTACAGGTCAGGCCTCGTAATTTTACTTAGCACATGCTAAATGGATAGGAGACAGGTAAACTGGGGTGGGTTTTTTTTGTTTTGAGGCTATTCAGACATTCTGACTTAAAGTCATCAGCCAAAATATTCACTTTCAAGGAAAGTCAAGAAAAACAGACTTGAAAAATATAATTACTTGCTCACAGCTCAATCCACAAAAACTATGAAAGTATCAGAAGTGATTTTTCATTCACCTGTAAGGAACAAGCCCCAAAACCCCCCCAAAACCACCTTGTCCTGCTCCTCCCACGGGATGAAGGGTCAGGGCCCCAAAACCACCCAAAACCAAACCGAAAACACAACACCCCAAATCCACCCACAAATACCCCAAAACCACAAAAAAAACACCTTGCCCTGCTTCTCCTATGGGATACAGGGTCAGAGCCCCAAACCAACCCAAAACCAAATTAAAACACCCCAAAATTATCCAAAACCACCCCAAAATCACATTGTCCTGCTTCTCCTAAGGGGTGCAGAGTCAGAGCTCCAAAATAATCCACAAAAAAACACAAAACCACACCAAAAAAACCACAAAAAGCACCAAAAACCACCGCCCAAAACCACCTTCTCCTGCTCCTCCTATGGGATGAAGGGTCAGAGCCCCAAAGCAGCCCCAAAACAACCCAAAGGCAAACCAAAAAAACAACTAAAACACCCTCAGGCACCCCAAAACACCCCAAAACCACGACAAAACCACCTTGTCCTGCTTCTACTATGGGATACAGGGTCAGAGCCCCAAAACCAAACTAAAACACAATAAAGTACCCTAAAGAACCCTAAACCACCCCAAAAAACACCCCAAAATTATCCAAAACCACCGCAAAATCACCTTGCCCTCCTTCTTCAATGGGGTACAGAGTCAGAGCTCCAAAATAGCCCACAAAAACCCCAAAACCACACCAAAAACACACAAAAAGCACCAAAAAAACACCCCAAAACCACCTTGTCCTGCTTCTTCAATTGGATACAGGGTCAGATCCCAAATCCAGGCCCAAATGACCCCAAAAACACAGAAAACCACCGAAAACCAACCAACCCACCCCCCAAAACCACCTTGTCCTGCTCCTCCTATGGAATAGAGGGTTACAGCCTCCAAACAGCCCCAAAACAACCTCGGAACACTCCAAAAATCCCAAGAAGGACCCTAAACCACCCCAAAATCACCTTGTCCTGCTTCTCCCAAGGGATACAGGGTTAGAGCCTAAATCAGCACCAAAACAGCCTAAAACCCCACCAAAAAACTACAAAAAACCCCACCAAAACCCACCTTGTCCTGCTTCCCCTATGCGATACAGGGTCAGAGCTGCAAAAACTCCCAAAACAACACAAAACCACCCCAAAACCACTCGATAACACCCCAAAACCACCTTTTCCTGCTTCTTAAATTGGATACAGGGTCAGAGCCCAAATCCAGGCCCAAACCACCCCAAAACCTGAGAAAATCAACCAAAACCGCCCAAAAAGCACCCAAAATCACCTTGTCCTTCTCCTCCTATGGGATAAAGGGTCAGAGCCCCAAAACAGCCCCAAACAACCCAAAAACACAACTAAAACATCCCCAAGCACTCTCAAGCACCACAAAACACCCCAAATCCACCTCAAAACCACCCAAAACCACCTTGTTCTGCTTCTCCTATGAAATACAGGGTCAGTAATCCAAATCTACCCAAAAAAAACTCAAAAAAAAAGCCCGATAACAACCCCAAAATCACCCCAAAATCAATCGAAAACACCCCAAAATCACCTGTTCCTGCTTCTCCTATGGGATACAGCGTCAGAGCCCCAAAACAACAAAAAAACTAAACCACCCCAAAACTCCCCAAAACGCCCCACAAAACCACACCAAAACTCCCCAAAAACCATGCCAAAACCACACCAAAGCCACCTGGTCCTACTTCTCCTATGGGATTCAGGGTCAGAGCCCAAAACCAGTCATAAAAAAACCCAAAACTATGCCAAAACCACCCAAAACCATCCCACAACCACCTTGTCCTGCTTCTCCTATGAGATACAGGGTAAGAGCCTCAAGACAACCCAAAACCAAACTAAACAACCCTAAAACAATCCAAAACCAAACTAAAACACCCTAAATCACCCTAAAACACCCCCAAATCATCCAATACCACCCAAAACCAGCTTGTCCTGCTTCTCCTATGGGATTCAGGGTCAGAGCCCAAATAAAGCCCCAAAACAACCCAAACCCACCCCAAAATCAATCGAAAACACCCCAGAATCACCTGGTCCTGCTTCTCCTATGGGATACAGGGTCAGAGCTTCAAAACAGCCCAGAAACAACCAAAAACCCAAAACTAAACCACACCTAAAGCACACCTAAAGCACCTTCTCGTGCTTCTGCTACGAGATACAGGGTAAAGGTACCCAAACAGCCCCAAACAAGCAGAAAACCACCCCAAAACCACCTTGTTCTGCGTCTTCAATGGGATACAGGGTCAGAGCCCAAATCCAGGCCCAAACCACCCCAAAAACACAGAAAACCACCCAAAAACCCCCAGAGCCACCTAGTCCTGCTCCTCCTATGGGATGAAGGTCAGAGCCCCAAAACAGCCCCAAACCCAAACCAAAAACACAACTCAAACACCCTCACAAATCCTCAAACACTCCCAAACACCCCTAAACCACCTTGTCCTGCTTCTCCTATGGGATACAGTGTCAGAGCCCAATACCAGGCCCAAAACAATCCAAAACCACCCCCAAAACACTCGAAAACACACCAAAACCACCTTGACCTCTTTCTTCAATGGGATACAGGGCCAGAGCCCCAAAACAGCCCCAAAAAAACCCAAAACCAAACCAAAACCAAACCAAAAATACCCTCAAACACCGCAAAACCCACCTTGTCCTGCTCTTCCTATGGGATAAAGAGTCAGAGCCCCAAAACAGCTCCAAAGCAAACCACAAACCAACCCAAATCCACACCCCGAAACACGACACCACCACCTTGTCCTGCTTCTCCTATGGGATACAGGGTCAGAGCCCAAAACCGGCCCCAAAACAACGCAAAACCAACCCCAAAACACCCTCAAAGGACCTCACAGCCCCTCACAGGACCCCAAACCAACCAAAACCACCTTGTCCTGCTCCTCCTATGGGATAAACGGTCAGAGCCTCAAAACAACACAAAACAAAACCCAAAACACACCTAAGACCCCCTAAAGGCAACCAAAACCACCCCAAACCCACCTTCTCCTGCTTCTCCTATGGGATACAGGGTAAGGGCCCCAAAACAGCCCAAAACCAGCCCCCAAACCAGCTTGTCCTGCTTCTCATATGCCATCGCAAAAAGCCCCAAAACAACACAAAACCATTCAAAAACACTGCAAACCCACTTTGCCCTGCTTCTTCAATGAAATACAGGGTCAGAGCCCAAAGCCAGCACCAAAACAGCCCAAAACCCCGCCAAAACCCGCCTTGTCCTGCTTCTCCTATGGCATACAGGGTCAGAGGCCCAAAACAGCCCCCAAAACCACATTGTTCTTCTTCTATGGGATACAGGGTCAGAGCCACAAAACAGCCCCCAAAACCACATTGTTCTTCTTCTTCTAAGGGATACAGGGTCAGAGCCCCAAAATAAGCCAAAACCCACCCAAAACCACACTGTCGTTCTTCTCCTATGGCATACAGGGTCAAAGCCAAAAACAAAAAGATCCTAAACCACCTTGTCCAGCTTCTCCTATGGGATACACAGTCAGAGCCCGAAAAGAGCCCAAACCACCCCCAAATCACCCAAAAGAACCCCAAAACCAACCATAAGAACCCCCAAAACACCCCAAACTCACCTTGCCCTGCTTCTTCTATGGGATAAAGGGTCAGAGCCCCAAAACACCCCCAAAATAACCCAAACCCAACCCAAAAGCACCCCAAAACCACCTTGTCCTGCTTCTAAGATACACGGTCAGAGTAAAAAACAGCCCTATACCACCCCAAAAACACCCGGCACCCCAAAACTCTCAGCACTGAGTCAGCCCCAGCAGCAGGGGCACACATTTGGGCAGGAACATCCTGGCTCTGCCGCTGGCCTCGGCAGAGGCCACTGGAGACCGCTGCGGGCAGGGCAGGCCTGGAGAACAGCCAGGATCAAGGGCAGCAGCGCCACCTCCTGGGAAAGAAGCCCCAGGCCTGAGGCTCTGCACTCTCTCCTTTCCCCTGCACCACCCTTGGCTTTCAGCCCCACAGCAGAGCCCTTCTGCAGCCGCTCCTCAGCTCCTCTTGCTCGCTGGCAGCTTCCCAAGGCAGCCGTGCCTCTGCCGGAGCCACAGCAATGGCCCAGCCCGTGCTGCGCTGTGTGGAGCGCTCGGATGGCACCATCAAGTGCCTGCAGGGCTCGGCAGCGCTGGCAGGAGCAGAGCTGTGGGGCCTGACCCTGCTCCCGGGGCAGACGCAGGTGAGTTCCAGCACTTGGTGTTTCCTGGCAGGAGCCTTCGGCTGCAGCTTCCCCACCGCCTGCACCGCCGCCATGACACCGGGCGGCGCGGGGGGATGACGTCAGAGCCGGCGCCAGACACGGGAGGGGAGGGCACGGCGGGAAGGGGCCGGGCTCCCGGCGTCTGTGGTAGCCTGGGGGGGGGCCGGGATGTGGAGAGGAAAGGGCGGGATGGAGCCGGGATGGAGCCGGGATGGAGCCTAAAGGGGCTACAAAAAACCTGGAGAGGGGCTATGGACAAGGGCTTGTACGGACAGGACAAGGGGAATGACTTTAACTACATAAAACACCCCAAATCGTCCAAAACCACTAAAAACCACCTCAAACCCACCCCAAACTCACCTTGTCCTGCTTCTCCTATGGGGTACAGAGTCAGAGCTCCAAAATAGCCCAAAAAACCCCAAAACCACACAAAGAAGCACCAAAAACCACACCAAACCCACCTTGTCCAGCTTCTTAAATAGGATACAGGGTCAGAGCCAAATCCAGGCCCAAACCAGGCCAAAAACACAGATAACCACCCCAAACCACCCAACAACCTCCCCAACAACCTCCCCAACAACCCCCTAAACCCCCCAAAACCACCTTGTTCTGCTTCTCCTATGGGATGAAGGGTCAGAGCCCCAAAACAGCCCCAAAACAACCCAAAACCAAACCAAAAACACAACTAAAACACCCCAAAACACCCCAAAACCACGACAAAACTGCCTTGTCCAGCTTCTTCTATGGGATACAAGGTCAGAGCCCCAAAACAACCCAAAACCAAACTAAAACTCTCTAAAACAGCTCCCTTAAAACAACTCCCTAAAACAGCTCCCTAAACCACCCTGAAACCACACCATGTCAGTGACATGGACAGTGGGATTGAGTGCACCCTCAGCAACTTTGCCGATGACACCAAGCTGTGTGGTTCGGTTGATACGCCGGAGGGAAGGGATGCCATCCAGAGGGACCTCGACACGCTTGTGAGGTGGGCTGATGCCAACCTGATGAAGTTTAACCATGCCCAGTGCAAGGGCCTACACCTGGGTCGGAGCAATCCCAGGCACAGCTACAGGTTGGGGATAGCAGAGATCCAGAGCAGCTCTGCGGAGAAGGACTTGGGGGTGTTGGTCAATGAGAAAATGAACATGAGCCGGCTGCAGTGTGCGCTCGCAGCCCAGAGAGCAACCGTGTCCTGGGCTGCATCAAGAGGAGCGTGACCAGCAGGTTGAAGGAGGTGATCCTGCCCCTCTGCTCTGCTCTCGTGAGACCTCACTTGGAGCATTGTGTGCAGTTCTGGTGTCCTCAACATAAAAAGGACATGGAACTGTGGGAACAAGTCCAGAGGAGGCCACGAGGATGATCAGGGGCTGGAGCACCTCCTGTATGGAGACAGGCTGAGAAAGTTGGGGCTGTTCAGCCTGGAGAAGAGAAGGCTGCATGGAGACCTCAGAGCAGCCTTCCAGTATCTGAAGGGGGCCTACAAGGATGCTGGGGATGGACTGTTCATCAGGGACTGTAGTGACAGGACAAGGGGTAACGGGTTCAAACTGAAACAGGGGAAGGTTAGATTGGATCTAAGGAAGAAACTCTTTACTGAGAGGGCGGTGAGGCACTGGAATGGGTTGCCCAGGGAGGTTGTGAATGCTCCATCCTTGGCGGTGTTCAAGGCCAGGTTGGATGAGGCCTTGGGTGACATGGTTTAGTGTGGGGTGTCCCTGCCCATGGCAGGGGGGTTGGAACTGGATGATCTCAAGGTCCTTTCCAACCCAAACTATTCTATGATTCTACATGGGCGCCCAAATGGCGTACCTTCACCACCAGGTTCTGCACCCGGGCAGCGGTATCTTGCCACAGTGCAGCAGCCCAGATGGGTTTACCTCTGCGTTGCCAGTTGCTCTGCTTCCATTGCTGCAACCACCCCCACAGGGCATTTGCCACCATCCATGAGTCAGTATAGAGATAAAGTACTGGCCACTTTTCTCGTTCAGCAATGTCCAGGGCCAGCTGGATGGCTTTCACCTCGGCAAACTGACTCGATTCACCCTCTCCTGCAGCAGTTCCTGCACCTTGCCGTTGAGGACTCCGTACGGCTGCCTTCCATCTCCGATGCTTTCCCACAATACGGCAGGACCCATCAGTAAACAAGGCATGCTGCTTTTCACTTTCTGACAGTTTATTATATGGTGGGGCCTCTTCAGCACGCATCACCTCCTCCTCTGGTGACATTCCAAAATCTTTGCCCTCTGGCCAGTCCATGATGACTTCTAGAATGCCTGGACGACTGGGATTTCCTGTTCGAGCTCCTTGTGTAATTAGCGCAGCCCATTTACTCCGTGTCGCATCGGTTGCATGATGTGTAGAGGAGACCCTGCCTTTGAACATCCAGCCCAGCACGGGCAACCGGGGTGCCAGGAGGAGCTGTGCTTGAGTGCCAATCACCTCGGAAGCAGCTCGAACCCCTTCATAGGCTGCCAGTATCTCTTTCTCAGTTGGGGTATAGCTGGCCTCAGATCCTTTGTATCCCCGACTCCAAAAGCCGAGGGGCTGACCTCGAGTCTCCCCTGGAGCTTTCTGCCAGAGGCTCCAGGTAGGACCATTCTCCCCAGCTGCGGTGTACAGGACATTTTTTACATCTGGCCCAGTCCGGACTGGTCCAAGGGCCACTGCATGAACTATCTCACGTTTAATTTGCTCAAAGGCTTGTTGTTGCTCAGGGCCCCATTTAAAATCATTCTTCTTCCGGGTCACATGATAGAGAGGGCTTACAATCGAACTGTAATTTGGGATGTGCATTCTCCAGAACCCCACAGCACCCAAGAAAGCTTGTGTTTCTTTCTTATTAGTTGGTGGAGACATTGCTGTTCTCTTGTTGATCACATCTGTGGGGATCTGGCGACGTCCATCTTGCCATTTTATTGCCAAAAATTGAATCTCCTGTGCAGGTCCCTTGACCTTACTCTGTTTCATGGCAAAACCGGCTTTCAGCAGGATTTGGATTATTTTCCTCCCTTTCTCAAAGATTTCTTCCACTGTATTGCCCCACACAATAATGTCATCAATGTACTGCAGGTGTTCTGGAGCTTGCCCCTGTTCCAGTGCAGTCTGGATCAGTCCATGGCAAATGGTAGGGCTGTGTTTCCACCCCTGGGGCAGTCGGTTCCAAGTGTACTGGACGCCCCTCCAAGTAAAAGCAAACTGTGGCCTGCACTCTGCTGCCAAAAGAATCGAGAAGAATGCACTGGCAATATCAGTCGTGGCATTCCACTTGGCTGCCTTTGACTCCAGTTCATACTGGAGTTCTAGCATGTCCGGTACGGCAGCACTCAATGGTGGTGTGACTTCATTCAGGCCACGATAGTCTACTGTTAGTCTCCACTCTCCGTTAGACTTTCACACTGGCCATATGGGGCTATTAAAGGGTGAGCGGGTCCTGCTGATCACTCCCTGACTCTCCAGTCTACGGATCAGCTTATGGATGGGAATCAGGGAGTCTCGGTTGGTGCGATATTGCCGTCGGTGCACTGTTGTCGTCACGATTGCCACTTGTTGTTCTTCGACCTTCAGCAACCCCACAACAGAAGGATCCTCTGAGAGACCAGGCAAGGTGGACAGCTGCTCAATTTCCTCAGTCTCCAAAGCAGCAATACCAAAAGCCCATCGGTACCCTTTTGGGTCTTTGAAGTACCCTCTCCTGAGGTAGTCTATGCCGAGGATGCACGCAGCCTCTGGAGCACTCACAATGGGGTGCTTTTGCCATTTCCTCCCAGTCAGGCTGATCTCAGCCTCCAGTACAGTCAACTCTTGGGATCCTCCTGTCACTCCAGAAATATAGATGGGTTCCACCCCTTGACAGCTTGATGGCATCAGGATACACTGTGCACCGGTATCTACTAGAGCTTTATACTTCTGTGGGACTGATGTGCCAGGCCATCTGAACCCAGGACAGTCCCTCCATCCGAACCCAAAGCATTGGGGCTGGAACTAGATGATCTTAAGGCCCTTTCCATGATGCTATGACATCCCTGAGGAGCGGGTCCCTCCATCCCACCCCATGGGGAGCACCACTGCTAACCCCCATAGGGCATCCCATGGGATGCATGGACCACGCTGACTCAGCGCCCTGGCTTCCAGTGCTGACGTGGACATGTGGGAGATGGTCCTGACCCTATCCAAGACTTCGGAGACCCTACAGGAGCTGCTGGGGATGCTCCAGGACACCCGGGACATCTCCATCCCTGCCTTGGTTGTGAGTCCTAAAGGGCCCCGATGGCCTCCCATGAGCTCTGCAGGCGCGGTGGGGTCACAATACCTGTGTTTGCCTTAGCCCATGGCCTCCGGTGCTGGTGGTGCTGAGGGCGCTGAGGACCCCCAGAGCCTGGTGACAGTCTCCGTGCTGGTGGAAAGCCTCATGGAGCTGTTGGAGAAACCTGGCTTGGTGAGCGGGACATGGCCATGAGGCACAACATGGCCATGGGGAGCTCTCTTGGCCATGGGGCAGGGCATGGCCATAGGGACCCCTCTTGGCCATGACCTTGGTGACCACAGCCTTGGGTCATGGCTTCCCCACAAGGAGCCCCCATCTCCTCCTGCAGGCAAGGAAACTGCAGCGGCTCCTGCCCCACATCATGGGCAGGCTCCAGGATGCCGAAGATGAGCTCAGGATAAAGGCCCTGCTGATCCTACGGAACGTGATGGGTCACCTACCGAGGGAGGAAGCCAGCCCCATTGCCGTGGGGCTGCTGCGGGACCTCCGCCTCCTCTTGGATGGAGTAAGGGCTGCATGGGCCCCCGGCAGTGATTTGGAGCTTGCATGGGGACGGCTCCAGGGCTTTGCATCCCATCAGGATCTGCCCCACGTCCCCCCTTTTCCTCCTTGCCTCCAGGGATGCAGCTGGCTCCGGGAGCTCTCCATCCGCCTGCTCCGGTTCCTCCTGGAGTCGGTGCTTGGCGGCAACAGGAGGAGGATGCGGAGCAAAACCTGGGATCTGCTGCTCCCGCTCTTCTTCCGCATGAGCGACCAAAGCCGCAGCGTGGCCGAGGTACGGACCCACCCCCCCACCCCATATCCCACATTCCCGAGGGTGGGATCATCCCCAAGGTCTCCATCCCATCCTGTGCAGGCTTCCCGGGAAGCTCTCCTTGCTGCGGCGACGCTCCTGGGATGGGAAGAGCTTCGGCGCCTATTGGAGACAAGGCAGAAGTGGAGGGTTGCAGAGTGCTTGGTATGGGCCCTGCACCCATCCCTATTCCCCTTGGAACCCCTTGGACTGCTCTGCCCATCCCACACTGGGATGGGAAAGGGAGCGTTGGGACTGCTCCAGCCAATGGGGGGGCCCGTAGCATCCCATTCCCTCTGCAGCTGGAGCGGAGCAGGAAGAGGGCTCAGGGATACCTGCACCAGAGCCTGCAGTACCGGGAGGATGCTCAGGTCCCCCTGCAAGAGGCAGCCGTCAGTTTCATTGGTGAGCCCCTGTGGTCCCCCCATCCCGGTCCCCCCCGCTGCATCCCTGATGGATCCCGATGGATGCTGATGGATCCCGATGGATCCCTGTGCCCAGGATTGGCCGCACAGCCCCTAAGAGGGAAAAGCCCAAGGAAGCTGGAGCAGATCTGCAGAGGTGAGGAGGGAGCAGGGGCTGGAGGGATGCTGGGGCCTATGGGGGTCTCATCCCGGTCTCTTTGGGTCACAGCCCTGGAAGTGCTGCTGGAGAAGGGTGACCCCGGCCTCCGTTCCTTGGCGGCTCAGACCGTGCTCATCCTCAGGAGCCCAGCAGCGCAGCGGAGCCGGGGATGCCGCCTGCGGGCGCTCTGCTGCTGGGAATGGTGCAGTTCTCCTTAGGGAAAAGGATGGCGGAGACAAACCTGGACCAAGGAGCTCCAGAGACCAAAGGGCAGTGCCTCCGCCGCCCCATTCCCTGCTCTCCATCTCCATCAATAGCATCCAGGCAGCACAGACTCCAAACCTGATTCCCCATTATCCCACAATGAAGATGCTGTGATTCCTTCCGGGCTTCCCTGCTTCCATGGATCAGCAAAGGGGGTGCCACTGTTGAAGGAAACAGTGTTCCCAAAGGAATTTGGTCCATTATAACACTGAAAGTCAGGCATCACAATCGCAATCCCCCCTCACTGAGAGCATCCGCATACCCCGGTGCAGGCCCCCCTGCTCTGCCTCTAGGTACCGCCCACTGGATAAAGCCACGCCCCGAATCGGGCCCAGCCAATCAGAGCCTTCCCATCCGGCTTGGCCACGCCCACCCATTGGTGGGCTCATCGGGCCGAAGGGGGGACCCCAGTATCCTAAAAGGGGGGGGCACCCCCAAGTACCCAAAATGGGGACACAATGCCTCAAAATGCGGGAAACCCCCAAACTGCGACCCCAGCACCCTAAAATGGGGGGGCACACCAAAATGGGACCAGTACCCAAAATGGATTGGACCACCCCCACCCAGCCCTCAAAATGGTCACAACCTCCCTTTTCTACCCTGCCCTTATGGAACAAACCACTAGGGGGAGGGGGGGGGGGCTTAGGGGGCAGCAGTTTTATTCCCATCAGCATCAAAACGGGAGGGGTGGGAGGATTAAATAAGATCATGGGGACATATAAAATAATATACACAATTGGGGGGGGAAATGATTTCGGGGGCCCAATGCGGGGGATCACAATGAGGCCCCTTCCCCCCCCCCCCCCGGAGAAAAATGGGTAGAAAAAGGCAAGATTTGGAGTTGGAAAGATGCCGTTTATATAAACATAGTGATTTATAAAGGGGGGGGGTGTCAAGGTGTCCTGGGTTCAGCTTAAACCACGACACAAGGGGGGGTTAAACCCATTGGTTTCCACTAGGAACTAATTTAGGATGAGGAGGGGAGAAAGTGCTGGAAGAGCCTAATTATTAATTAGCATATTATTAATTATTATTATTAAGGATTTGGCCCCAAATGAGGGCCTGGGGGGGGCTCCTGCACCCCCTTATTGCCTTTAATGCTATCATCCCGTTCCCCACCCCCCTTCCCAGGGCTATGGGGGGGTAAAGGGGATGTATGGGAGTGGGGGGAGCCCTATAGGGAGGCCTCAGCCACATAGGGAAAGCTCAGCCCTATAGGGAGGCCTCAGCCCCATAGGGAAGGCTCAGCCCCACAGGGAAGGCCCAGCCCCATAGAGATGGATATTCTCAGTCCCCTATGGAGGCTTGTGGCCCCATAGGGCTGGTCCTCAGCCCCACAGGGAGGCTCTTGGCCCCACAGAGATTCTCTCAGCCCCTTATGGATGCCCTCTGCCCTACAGGGAAGGTCCTCAGTGCCATATGGATACACATATGGTCCCATAGAGTTGCATCTGGTCCCATATAGAAGCTCGTGGTCATATATGGAAGCCCTCAGCCCAATGGAGATCCTCGTGGTCCCACCTGGAGGCCCCATGTCACATATGGAAGCTCATAGTCCCATGTGGAGGCCCTTGGTCCTATATGGAGGTCCTCAGCCTCATATAGAGGCCCACAGCTACATATGGAAGCCCTCAGCCCTAAGCCCTAGATGGATGCTTGTGGTCCCGTATGCAGGTCCCTTGTCATATACAGGTGCTCCTAGCCCCATATAGAGCCTTTCAGCCCTATAAAGAGGCCCTCAATCCCATATGGGTGCTTGCGGTCCCCTATGGAGGCCCTTGGTCCGATATGGATGCTGCTGGTTCCATGGTGTATATGGATGCTGCTTGTAGGCCCATATAGAGCCCCTCAGCCCTAGATGGATGCTGGTGGTCCCATATGCATGCTCCTAATCACATAAGGATGCTCCTAACCCCATATGGATGCTCCTAACCCCATATGGATACCCTTGGTCCCATATAGACCCCCTCAGCCCCATATGGTGGTCCATAGGAGGACACAGCATCCCCTATATGAGTCCCATGAGGCATCTCCTGGGGCTCCATCCACTCCAGGCACCGGAGATGCCAAGGGTCCCTTATGGAATCTCAGTGTCTCCCTATGGAATCACAGCACTCCATATGGAATCCCAGTGTCCAAGGTGGGGGTCACAGCTCCTCTTTGTTCACAGTACCAGAGAAGATGCGAGATCCTTAGTGTCCCTTATGGAACCACAGCGTCCCCATATGGAATCCCAGTACTCCATATGGAATCCCGGCATTCCAATGAGGGTAACAGCTCCTCTTTGTCCACAATACCAGAGAAGACGCAGGATCCTTAGTGTCCCTTATGGAACTGCAGTGTCTCCCTATGGAATCCCAATGTCTCTCCCTATGGAATGCCAGCATTCCACGGGGGCCACAGCTCTTCCTTGTGCATGGCGCTGGAGAAGAGGCGAGATCCTCAGTGTCTCTTATGGAACCACAGCATCTCCTTATAGAATCCCAGCATTCCCTAAGGAATGGCAGCGCTCCCTATGGAATGGCAGCGCTCCCTAAGGAATGGCAGCGCTCCCTATGGAATGGCAGCACTCCCTATGGAATGGCAGCACTCTCTATGGAATGGCAGCGCTCCCTAAGGAATGGCAGCGCTCCCTAAGGAATGGCAGCGCTCCCTATGGAATTGCAGCGCTCCGGGGAGGTCACAGCTCCTTCTTGTCCACGGTGCTGGAGAAGATGCAGGCAAAGCGGCGGAGCAGGCGCGCGGCCGAGTGCGATTCCTGCTGCAGGTGCCGGTTGTGGTGCAGGTTGGACTCTCCCGCCTGGAGAACCACCTTGTCCTGCTTCTCCTGTGGGATACAGGATCAGAGCCCCAAACCAGCCCCAAAACCAGCCCAAAACCACTGAAAAAACCCCCCCCAAACCACCCCAAAACCACCTTGTCCTGCTTCTCCTAAGGGATACCGGTCACAGCTCCAAAAAAGCTCCAGAACAGCTCAAACCCACACCAAAACCATGCCAAAACCACCCCAAAACAACCTTGTCCTGCTTCTCCTATGGCATAGAGGGTCAGAGCCCCAAAGCAGTCCCAAAACAGCCCCAAAACATACTCCAAATACCTCAAAGCAACCACCCAAAACCACCTTGCCCTACTTCTCCTATGGGATACAGGGTCAGAGCCCCAAAACAAACCAAAACCACCCCCAAAACAACCAAAACCACACCCAAAACCACCTTATCCTGCTTCTCCTATGGGATAGAATGTCAGAGCCCAAAAAGAGACCCAGAAGAACAAAAAAACACCCCAAAAACACAATAAAACACCCCAAAACCACCTTGCGCTGCTTCTACTATGGGATACAGGGTCAGAGCCCCAAAACAGACCTGAACCAGCCCCAAAACAACCAAAACCACCCCAACACCACCTTATCCTGCTTCCTATGGGATACAGGGTCAGAGCCCAAAACCACTCCAAAACCACACAAAACCCACCCTAAAACTACCCAAAACCACCTTGTTCTGCTTCTCCTATGGGATACAGAGTAAAAGCTAAAAAACAGCCAAAAAATAAACCAAAACCACCCCAAAACCACCCTAAAATACCATAAAACCACCTTGTCCTGCTTTTCCTACGGGATACAGGGTCAAAGCCGTGAAACAGCCCCAAAAGAGCACCAGATCAGCCCCAAAACACCCAAACCCACTCCAATACCACCTTGTCCTGCTTCTCCTATGGGATACATGGTCAGAGTCCCAAAACAGCCCCAAACCAATCTAAAACCAACCCCAAAACACTTGAAAACATCCCAAAACCACCTTGTCCTGATTCTCTTAAGGGATAGAGGGTCAGAGCCCTAAAACAGTCCCGAAAAGCCCCAAAACCATGACAAAACCACCTTGCCCTGCATCTCCTATTTGATACAGGGTCAGAGCTCCAAACCAGTCCCCAAACACCCCAAAATCACACCAGAAAAATCCAAAAAGCACCAAAAAGAACCCTAAAACCACCTTGTCCTGCTCCTCCTATGGGATAAAGAGTAAGAGCCACTAACCAGCCCCAAAACAACACAAAACCAACCCAAAACTACACCCAAGACACCCCAAGACACCCCAAGACACCCCAAGACTACCTTCTCCTGCTTCTCCTATGGGATATAGGGTAAGGCCCCCAAAACAGCCCCAAAACAGCACAAAACTATCCCAAAACTAGCTTGTCCTGCTTCTCCTATGGGATACTGTCACGGAATGGACTCAGTCAGAGATCAATGTGATCAGACAAAGCCATTTATTATAGAAAACTAACTCTTTATATACTATTGCTTAAAGTTGTTTGCACTAACTTGGCCCATTGTGACTGGACACATATCCTTGAGGCCCTCAACAACTAACACAGAATTGGTTAAGCACAGGTGGGAGAACCTGACCTTCAAAGTTTTCCAACAGTCCTCAATTTAGCAACTCAGTCAATTCCAGCCCCTCCTGATCTTGCTGGGATTCTCACTCCCAGCGCCTCACTCCCGTCCTCCTTCACCTTTTGCTGTCCCTCGGTTCATGTTGAACTCCACGTAGGCACTTCCTGCTCTGGGAATGTGGCCGTTCCTTGCCATAAAATCATCCACAGGATATAGGGAAGAGCCCCAAAACAGGCCCCAAACTAGCCCAAAACGACCCCAAAACCACCTTGTCCTGCTCCTCCTATGGGACAGAGGGTCAGAGACCCAAAACAGCCCCAGAAAAAAACATAACCACCACAAAAACACCCCATAAGTGCTCTAAAACACCCCAAAACCACCTTGTCCAGCTCCTCCTATGGGATACAGGGTCAGAGACACAAAACAGCCCTGAAACAACCCAAATTCAACGCAAAACCACCCAAAAACCACCTTGTGCTGCTTCTCCTATGAGATACAGGGTCAGAGCCCCAAAACAACTCCAAAACACACAAAACCACAAAAAACCACAACAAAACAACGCAAACCCCCCCCGCAAAAACAACCCAAAACCACTTTGTCCTGCTTCTCGTATGGGACACATGGTCAGAGCCCCAAAACAGCCCAGAACCAGCACAAAGCCAGCCCAAAACCACGCGAAAACCACGCTGTCATGCTTTTCCTATGGGATACAGGGTCAGAGCCACAAAACAGCCCCAAAACACCCAAAAACCACCCCAAAACTACATTGTCCTGCTTCTTATATGGGATACAGGGTCAGAGCTTCCAAATAGCCCCAAAACAACTCAAAAGCAACTCAAAACCACCATAAAACACATCAAAACTACCTTGTCCTGCTTCTCCTATGGGATACAGGGTCAGAGCCCAAAACAGCCCCAAAACAGCCCAAAACCAGTCCCAAAACACCAAAAACGAACCCAATACCACCTTGTCCTGCTTCCCCTATAGCATACATGGTCGGAGTCCCAAAACAGCCCCAAAACAATCTAAAACCAGCCCCAAAACACTTGAAAACATCCCAAAACCACCTTGTCCTGATTCTCTTAAAGGACACAGGGTCAGAGCCCTAAACCAGTCCCGAAACGCCTCAAAACCACAACAAAACCACCTTGCCCTGCATCTCCTATGAGATACAGGGTCAGAGCTCCAAAACAGTCCCCAAACACCCCAAAATCACACCAGAAAAATCCAAAAAGCACCAAAAAACACCCTAAAACCACCTTGTCCTGCTCCTCCTATGGGATAAACGGTCAGAGCCGCAAACCAGCCCCAAAACAACACAAAACCAACCCAAAACAACCCAAAACCAACCCAAAACTACACTTAAGACACCCCAAGACACCCCAAGACTACCTTCTCCTGCTTCTCCTATGGGATATAGGGTAAGGGCCCCAAAACAGACCCAAACCAGCAGAAAACCACCCCAAAACCAGCTGGTCCTGCTTCTCCTACGTGATACAGGGTCAGAGCCGCAAAAAGCCCTAAAACAACACAAAACCACCCCAAAACCACTTGAAAACACCCCAAAACCACCTTGTCCTGCTTCTTCAATGGGATACAGGGTCAGAGCCCAAATCCAGGCACAAACCACCCCAAAAACACAGAAAACCACCCAAAAAACACACAACCCTGCCCCCAACCACCCTGTCCTGCTCCTCCTATGGAATGGTCACAGCCCCAAAATAGCCCCAAAACAACCCAAAACCAAACCAAAAACACAACTAAAACACACTCAAGCACTCTCAAGCACATCAAATCCACCCCAAAACCATGACAAAACCACCTTGTCCTCCTTCTCCTATGGGATAAAGGGTCAGAGACCCAAAACAACCCAAAACCAAGCTAAAACATCCCAAAACACCCCAAACGCCCTAAAACACCCTAAACCCACACCAAATCTACCCCAAACCCACACCAAAAACACACCAAAAAAAGACCTTGTCCTACTTCTACTACGGGAAACAGGGTCAGAGCCCCAAAACATTTCCAAAACAGTCCCAAAAAAGACCAAACCCACGCCAAAACACCCTAAAACCACCCCAAAATCACCTGGTCCTACTTCTCCTATGAGATACAGGGTCAGAGCCCAAAAGCAGCCACAAAACAACCCAAAACCATGGCAAAACCACCCAAAGCCATCTTGTCCTGCTTCTCCTATGGCATACCCCCCAAAAAGCAACCAATGTGGGTGGGGACCTCTCATTAATTACACCCTAAAAGCACCCCAAAACACTCCCAAAACCACCTTGGTCTGCTCATCCTATGGGATGAAGAGTCAGAGCCCCAAAACAGCCACAAAACAATCCAAAACCATACGAAAACACACCTAAAACACCCTCAAGCACCCTGAAACACCGCAAAACACCCCAAATCCACCCCAAAAAACGGCAAAACCACGACAAAACCACCTTATCCTGCTTCTCCTATGGGATAAAGGGTCAGAGCCCCAAAACAACTCAAAACCAAACTAAAACACCCTAAAACACCCTAAAACACCCTAAAACACCCTAAAACACCCCAAAATCACCTGGTCCTACTTCTCCTATGAGATACAGGGTCAGAACCCAAAAGCAGCCACAAAACAACCCAAAACCATGGCAAAACCACCCAAAGCCATCTTGTCCTGCTTTTCCTATGAAATACAGGTTCAGTAACACAACACTGCCCCAAAACAGCTCAACAAAAAGCCTCATAACAACCCCAAAACCACCCCAAAAACAGCTTCTCCTGCTTCTCCTATGGGATTCAGGGTCAGAGCCCAAATAAAGCCCCAAAACAACCCAAACCCACCCCAAAATCAATTGAAACCACCCCAAAATCACCTGGTCCAGCTTCTCCTATGGGATACAGCAGCAGAGCTTCAAAACAGCCCAGAAACAACCAATAAAACTAAAACTAAACCACACACACACAGCTAAAGCACACACAGCTAAAGCACACACAGCTAAACCTACACCTAAAGCACAGCTAAAACCACCCCAAACCCACCTTCTACTGCTTCTCCTATCAGATACAGGTTAATGCCCCAAAACAGACCCAAACCGCACCAAAACAACCCCGAAAACACCCCAAAAACACCTTGTTCTGCTTCTCCTATGGGATACAGGGTCAGAGCCACAAAAAGCCCCAAAACAACCCAAAACCAAATCAAAAACACAACTAAAACACCCTCCAGCACCCTAAAACACAGCAAAACACCCCAAATCCACCCCCAAAACACCCCAAATCCACCCCAAAATCACCTTGTCCTACTTGTCCTACGGGATACAGGGCCAGAGCCCCAAAATAGCCACAAAACACCCTAAAACGAAACCAAAACCACAACTTAAGCACCCTAAAGCACCCAGAATCCACCCCAAAACAGCCCAAAACCACCTTCGCCTGCTTCTCCTATGGAATACAGGGTCAGAGCCCCAAGACACCCCAAGACACCCTAAGACACCCTAAGACACCCCAAGACACCCTAAGACACCCTAAGACACCCCAAGACACCCCAAGACACCCCAAAATCATCCAAAACCACCTTGTCCTGCTTCTCCTACAGGATACAGGGTCAGAGCCCCAAAACAACGCAAAACCAAACTAAAACACACTAAAACACCCTAAAACCACCCAAAAATCACCTTCTACTGCTTCTTCTATGGGGTAGAGAGTCAGAGCTCCAAAATTGCCCACAAAACCCCTAAAACCACACCAAAACCACACAAAAAGCACCAAAAAACACCCCAAAATGACCTTGTCCTGCTTCTTCAAAGGGATACAGGGTCAGAGCCCAAATCCAGGCCCAAACCATTCCAAAAACACAGAAACCCAGCCAAAACTACACAAAACCAAGCAAACCCCCCCCAAAACCAACTTGTGCTTCTCCTCCTGTGGGATACAGGATCAGTGCCCCAAAACAGCCTGAAAACTTTCCAAAACCAAACCAAAACCACAAATGAAACAGCCTCAAGCACCCCTAATGCACCCCAAAACCACGACAAAACCACCTTGTCCTGCTTCTCCTATGGGATACAGGGTCAGAGCCCTAAAACACCCTAAAACACCCTAAAATCACCTTGTCCTGCTTCTTTAATGGGATACAGGGTCAGAGCCCAAATCCAGGCCCAAAACACCCCAAAACCACAGAAAAACACCCCAAACCACCCCAAAACCATCCCAAAAAAAATCCCCAAAACTACCTTCTCCTGCTCCTCCTATGGGATGAAGGGTCAGAGCCTCAAAACAGCCCCAAAACAACCCAAAACAAAACCAAAAACACAACTAAAACACCCTCAAGCACCCCAAAACAACCCCAAAACCACCCTAAAAATACCTTGTTCTGCTCCTCTGTCCTGGGTTCAGCAGTAGCAGTCAGCTTTTCTCCTTCTTAGTAGCTGGTGCAGTGCTGTGGTTTTGACTTTTGGCCTGGGAAGAGCTGATAACACCGATGTTTAGACTGACCAAGGACTTTGTGAGTCTCATGCTCTGCCAGGGAGGAGGAGGGGCCCGGAGGAAGCAGGGACAGGACGCCTAACCCAAACTAGCCAAAGAGGTATTCCATACCACAGCACGTCATGCCCGGGGATGTAACTGGGAGCTACCCGGAAGGGCACGTCCTCCTTTCGGTCGGGCTCTTTTCCGGTGAGCAGTATCGTATTTTCTTCCCTTGTTATTTCTCTTATCATTATTACTATTGGTGGCAGCAGTAGTGATTTGTGTTATACCTGAGTTACTGGACTGTTCTTATCTCAACCCGTGGGAGTTACATTCTTTCGATTCTCCTCCCCATCCCTCTGGGGAGTGGGGGGGGGGGAAGTAGACTGCGTGGTTCTAATTTACAGCCAGGGCTTAAACCACGACAGTTCTTTTTGGCGCCCAACGCGGGGTTTGAAGGGTTGAGATAACAACAGATCTGACTGAGGCACAATGCTGATTTATTGGCTCTCAAAGTTGTTCTTTTTGATGTCACAGTTTCAGTATGTCGTAGCTTGCTTGGAGCCGGTATTTGCTGTGTTAGTGTTTATCAAGTGCGGGCCTTGGGCTAGGGTTCTTGTCTCATTGTACTTTATGGTAATGGCTTGTAATGCGGGCGGGTTCCGGCAGCAGGGCGGGATGGACGTGGCCGTGGACTTGTACCTGGCCGTCCCGCTGCTCTTCACTGTCCTGGCCCTCGTCCTCGCCTCCGTCTTCATGAGGCTGCGGGGAGCTGAGGGGGAGCGGCCCCGGGAGCCAGCGGCGGCCGAAGCGGCCCGGGAGAGGGGCCCTGGGGACCAAGCGGCGGCGGGAGCGGGGCTGGAGGCTGGGAAGGAGGCGGCTGCCGAGCAGCAGGAGGAGGTGGCGGAGGAGCCAAGCCCCGCGGCCGAGCGCAGCCCCGCGGCGGCTGAGAGCATTCCCCGGCAGCTGCCCACCGAGCCCCGCGAGCCCGATCCCCAGGAGGATGCAGGAGACCACGCAGCATTTCCCAGCAAGGCAGAGGAGGAAGATCTGGACTCAGAAGAAGAGAAGCTGGTGGTGAGAGAGCCTTCAAGCACAGCAGCATCATTTGAGAGTTCTGAAGGTTTTGAATGGCCTTTGGGTACCCTTGGGACCTGTCTGCTGATTGTGATGGGGATCACCATGTTGGCACACACACGGAGTGTGTTTTACCCACAACCATTTTGTCTGATCCCAAGAGTTAATCACAGTCAGGTTTGGGTCTTCTCTGGGGTTAGACGACGATATAGGAGGACCAAGAGGTTTTCCCCAAGGCTGGACAGTCATGAGTATCAGAGTGTGTGGGACAGTATGGGCAAGTATCTGGTCCACTGGGCCCCTCCAGTGCTTTGGAAGCGTCGGAGATGGAAGGCAGCTGTACAGAGTCCCCAACGACAAGTTGCAGAAACTGCTGAAGGGGAGGGTGAATTATTTGGTGCCTGGTGGGCCCGTGACACTTCAGGCCATCAGGGCAGAGATGCAACACAGAGATGGACTCATGATCGAGGGGTGGACTTAGCAATAGACACTATTGCCCAGGTTATTCACAAGTGTGCACACTGCACACAGCCTCTCCTGCTCTGAAAGACTGTTACAAGAGATGGAGCCCAACATCATGGACCGAATGGACTCAACAGCTTTATAGGAATTGGTCCATGCACTAAGATAACAGTGCACTGAGATGAGAGTGAGGGTATATGGAAAATGTGGGATCTGAGCATGACATGAATGGTATGGAATAAGGGGTGGATACTGTCCTGGGTTCAGCAGCAGCAGTCAGTTTCTCTCCTTCTTAGTAGCTGGTGCAGCACTGTGATTTGACTTTCGGCCTGGGAATAATACTGATAAAGCCGATGTTTTCAGTTGCTGGTTAGAATGTTTACCCTGACCAAGGACTTTGTGAGCCTCATGCTCTGCCAGGGAGGAGGAGAAGCCGGAAGGAAGCAGGGATAGGACACCTGACCCAAACTAGCCAGAGAGGTATTCCATACCACAGCACGTCATGCCGGGGGATGTAACTGGCAGTTACCCAGAAGGGCTGGATTACGGCAGGGTGAGGGTGAGGTACCAGTCAGTGAGCGGTTGTATTCTCTTCCCTTGTTATTTCCTTTATTATTATTGGTGGTAGCAGTAGTGGTTTGTGTTATACCTTAGTTATTAAACTGTTCTCATCTCCACCCTCGGGTTTTTCATCCTTCCGTCCCTCCAGGAGCCAAAACCCAGCTCAGAGTCACCGGCACCTCTGCCCCCTCCTGCGTGCCGGGGATCGGCTGCCCCAGAGGATCCCAGAGGCACCGGATGGGCTGGGCTGAAGGGACCTGAAAGCTCCTCCAGCTCCAGCCCCTGCCACGGGCAGGGACCCCTTCCACTGGAGCAGCTTGCTCCAAGCCCCTGTGTCCAACCTGGCCTTGAGCACTGCCAGGGATGGGGCAGCCACAGCTCCTCTGGGCACCCTGTGCCAGCGCCTCAGCACCCTCACAGGGAAGAGCTTCCTGAGAGCTCATCTCAATCCACCTTTGGGGAGAGGAAAGGGAAAAGGGGATAAAATAAGCGGGAAAATGCAGCCTCCTTTTGACTTCCCGCAGCCTCCGGTCTCACTTCTAAAGCCTCGTTTGCAGGGCCCCAAGGCTCAGGTTCAGTTTACAAAGGCTCGGCCGCGGGGCTGGGCAGGGCCCGCTCCGCCGTTCTACGGGCTCCCGCGGCCGCGAGCCGCCCCCCGCGCCGGCCGCTCCGTCCGGTGGCAGCGGGCGCCCGGACACAGCCGTTGGGAGCGAGGCTGCGGCGGCAGCGGCGGCTTTTGCGCGGCTTTTGCGCGGCTTCTGCAGCGGCAGCGACTTTTGCATGAACTTTTGCAGCGGCTCTTGAGCCGCAGCGGCTTTTGCAGCGGCAGCAGCACCAGGCTCGGCGGCGGCGGCAGCTCTCGGCGGTTCGGAGCCCTCCCTCCGCCGCTCCCCGCGATGGTGCCCCCCGCCTCCCCCCAGCCCCCCGCCCGCGCTCGCGGCGCCGCTCGGCTCTGCCGGTCCTGGCAGTGCCGGCGCTGGGCGAGCCGCCGCCGCCGCTGGCTCTGGCGAGGCAGCGCCGCCCCCTGGCGCTCCCCGGCCCGCCCCCAGGCCCCGCCCCGCCCGGGGCCGCCCGGCGGCCGCCGCCACACGCGGGTGCCCGGTGCAGCGCGGAGCAGCGGGGCCGCGGCCGCTCCCTCCCCGCCCCGCAGCCGCCCGGCAGCCGCGACCCCCGAGCCCCCGGTGCGCGGTGCGGCTGCGGGGGTGCCGGCAGCGGGAGCGCGCTCGGGCAAGGTGCCCGTGGTGCTCCTGACCCGCATTGACCCGTCGGCCTATCTGCGCGCCGGGACCGGCGGGGAGCGGCACGCCGCGGAGCCTCGGCCGGGAAAGGCCGGCAGTGATGCGGCTCCGCTCGGCCCGGAGCGGCCGGTGGCGGCCGGCGGGGACCCCGCGCGCAGCGATAGCGGCCGCGCCTGTCCCGCGGGGGAGGACAAGGAGAGCCTGGAGCGGCTTTACCGGATGGGACCGCTGCTGGGGAAAGGCGGCTTCGGGTCCCTGTACTCGGGGCTCCGCCTGTCTGACAACTCCCCGGTAAGGGGCGGGGAGGCGGCGGGGCGGGGAGGCGGCGGGGCCAGGCTCAGCTCAGCCCAGCGCTGCCCTTGGCTTGCAGGTGGCGATCAAACGAGTGGCTCGGGAGCGCATCTCCTCGTGGGACGAGCGCGTGAGTGCGCGGGGACACCGGGGCAGCGCGGGGCAGGGCGGGAGGGGGGAAAGCGGGACAGCGCGAGGGGAGCGGCTGTGGAGTCACCAGGGCACACGGAGCATCCCGGGCAGAGGGTGCCTGGTACCGTCGGGGCCGGGTAGGGGTGCACCAGAGCAGCCCTGGGCATGGGGGGGGCACCTGGGAACAGTGGGGCCGGGCAGGGGGGCATCAGAGCATCCCAGGCAGGGAGGCACAGGACCCCCGGGCCAGCATCAGCCCTGCTGACAGTGTCATGGTCCCCCTGCAGCCCAGCGGCACTCGCATTCCCATGGAGATAGCCATGCTGAAGAAGGTGCGCTCCGGCTGCAGTGCCATCATCCAGCTCCTCAATTGGTTTGAGCTGCCCCACTCCTTCATGCTGGTTCTGGAGCGTCCGGAGCCATCGCAGGACCTCTATGACTTCGTCCAAAAGCAGAGGTTCCTGCCCGAGGATCTGGCGCGGGGCATTTTCCTTCAGGTGCTGGTGGCTGTGCGGCACTGCCACAGCCGCGGGGTCCTGCACAGGGATATCAAGTCCAAGAACATCATCCTCAACTTGGCCACCAGAGAGGTCAAGCTTATTGACTTTGGTTGCAGCACCCTCCTCAGGAACACGGTCTACACCAAATTTAGCGGTGAGCCCACAGCCCAGGGTGCTTGCAGTACTGGGCAGTCTGTGAACAAGAGTCACGTGCTGGTGACGAGGTGGCGGGTCACCCCGAGTGGGTGTCCCCACCTCCACGGGGCCACCGGTGCAGCTCCTGCATCCCTGGGGATGCTCGGGCGAGGATCCGGGAGCAGGCGGCATCCGCCTGATGAGCTGTGCCTGTATCCTGTTGTAGGAACACCTTTGTACTACCCGCCGGAGTGGTTCCGCTACCACTGCTACCTCGGCCGTCCGGCGGCGATCTGGTCCCTGGGCGTGCTGCTGTATGAGATGGTGTGCGGGGTCCTCCCCTTCCGGTGCCGCAAGGACATCATCGGCGGGCAGCTCTTCTTCCAGCGCCAGATCTCTGTCGGTAGGGACCCGGCTTCGCGGCAGCAGGGGGAGGACGGGATTTCCGGGCTGGCAGCTGATCTCCCTTGGTCAGCTGCAGGAGGTGGCACATGTCCTGCCATCCTGCTCTCCTCCAAAGGGATCATGGAGCAGGAGGTTTGGGTGCGGCTCTGAGCACACCCAGGCCTGGGCGCTGCGGACGGGGGCACAAGGTGGGCAGGAGCCTCCTGCAACTGAGCGGCGGTTCCCGGATTCTCCCCAGAGTGCCAGCACCTCATCAGGTGGTGCTTGTCCATGCGCTCTTGTGACAGACCATCCCTGGAGGATGTGTTCAACCACCCTTGGCTGCAAACATCCCCTGCCCCAGGAGACAGCCGCCCTCCACCCGCACAGCCTGAGCCAGCAGCCGGGCAAGTAAGCCGGGGTGCCTTTTGGGGGGATTGTGGGGTTTGGGCACTTTGGGAGGTTGGCTATTCTGGTGGGGATTTGGGCCCTTGGGAGGTTAGGATGGATTTTTTGGGGCTGTGGGGTTTTTTTGGAGACTTTGAGGTTTTGGGGGTTGGTTTTTTGGGGGGACGTTGTGGGCTTTGTGGAGAGTTGGTGGTTTTGGGTGTTTGGGGTTTTGAGAGTTTTGTGAGGTTGGGTGTTTATTGGGGGATTGAGTGTTTTGGGGGGACTTTTGCAGTTATTGGGAGGGTTGTGGGGATTGGTTTCTGGGTTCTTTGGAGGGCGATAGGTGTCAGAGGGACAACTCATGTGAGTTCATTCTCCTCCTTGTAGCTGGGGCAGTGCTGAGGTTGGGCTTTAGTCTGAGGATAACGCTGGTAACACACCGATGGCAGAGTGGTTTCTGATTAGCACTTACCCTGAGCAAGACTGATTCAGTCTCTCATGCTCTGCAGTGAGGAGAGACAGGACCTAAGAGCAAAGCAACAGACAATGCAGCTACTCCAACACCAGCCACAACCACTGCAGTGACACCAGCCATGGCAACAGGCACCGTGGCTACTCCAGTGGCAAGGACTGTCACTACAGCTACTACAACTCCAGTGACATGCACTGCTGTTATTCCAACCAGGGCAAAAAGCAGTGGGGCTACTCCAACCTCAGAGACAAGCAGTGAGGCTTCTCCAAACCAAGCCACATACACTGCAGGTGCTCAAAGTACAGCCACAAACACATCGGCCACTCAAAAGCCAAGGACAGGCACTGTGGCTACTACAACCCCATCAACATGCCATGCAGGTAATCCAGCCCCAGGCACAATCACTGCAGTTACTCCACCATCAGTTTTCAGCTCTGCAGCTACTCCATTTCTGGGAAGGAGCAATGGCGCTACTGTAAGTCCTGCAATGTATACAGTGGCTACGTCAACCCCGGGCACAAACTGCACCTAATCCAGTGCCAGCCACAAGCACTGCGGCCTCTCCGGTGCCAGTGACACACACTGCTGCTCCTGCAGCCCCATCGACAAGCAGTGAGGCTTCTCCAACCCAAGCCCTATGAACTGTGACTACTGCAACCATGGAGACAGGCACATGGGCTCCTCCAATGCCAAGGACAGGTGCTGTGGCTGCTACAGCTCCAGTGACACGCACTGCAGGTATTCCAACCACATCAGCAAGCAGTGAGGCTTCTCCAGTGCCAGCCACAGCAATGCGGCATCTTCACTGGCAGCCACAGGCACTGCAGCTCCTGCAACCCCAGTGACAGGGACAGTGGCTGCTACATGGCAACAACAGGCATAAACACTGCAGCTGTTCCAACCACTGCAACAAGCACAGCAGCTACTGCAGTGCCAGCCACAGCAATGCGGCTACTCCAATGCCTGAGACAGACACTGCCGCTGCTCCAACCTCACTGAGGAGCAGTGAGGCTTCTCCAAACCAAGCCACATGCACTGCGGGTACTCCCCAGACCCACAACTGCCCCCCAAGTGACCCCCAAAGTGAGCCACAAGTAAATTCCTGGACCCAAAACTGCCCCCCAAGTGACACCCCAGACCCACAGCTGCCCCTCAAAGGATCCCCAAAGTGACACCCAAAACCCACATCTCTCCCCCAAGTGACCCTCCAGACCCACAACTGCCCCCCAAGTGACCCCCAAGTGACTCCCCAGAACTACAATAGCCCCATATGTGATCAACCAGTGACTCCCAGACCCACAACTGTCCCACCAAGTGACCCCTCCTGGGGTGGTTTTTGGTGCTTTTTGTGTGTTTTTGGTGTGGTTTTAGGGGTTTTTGTGGGCTATTTTGGAGCTCTGACTCTGTACCCCATAGGAGAAGCAGGACAAGATGATTTTGGGGTAGTTTTGGGGGGATTTGGATAATTTTGAGTTATTTTAGGGTGGTTTAGGGCGTTTTGGGGTGTTTTGGGGGTTTTAGTTTGGTTTTGGGTTATATTGGGGCTCTGACCCTGTATCCCATAGGAGAAGCAGGACAAGGTGGTTTTGTCGTGGGGTATTTTTGGGAGGATTTGGGGTGTTTTAGGGTGTTTGAGGTTGTTTTAGTTGTGTTTTTGGTTTGGTTTTGGGTTGTTTTGTGGCTCTGACCCTGTATCCCATTGAAGAAGCAGGACAAGGTGGTTTTGGGGTGTTTTTTGGTGCTTTTTGTGTGGTTTTGGTGTGGTTTTGCGGTGCTTTAGGGTGCTTTCGTTTGGGTTTGGTTTGTTTTGGGGCTCTGACCCTTCATCCCATAGGAGAAGCAGGACAACGTGGTTTTGGGGTGGGTTTGCGGTGGTTTGAGGGAGTTTCAGGGTGTTTAAGATTGTTTTAGTTTTAGGTTTAGGGTGTTTTATTGTGGTTTTTGGATGGTTTAGGGTGTTTTAGTTTGGTTTTTGGGTCGTTTAGGGTGTTTTACTTTGTTTTTGGGGTGGATTTGGGGTGTTTTGGGGTGCTTGAGTGTGCTTGAGGGTGTTTTAGGTGGGTTTTTTGTTTTGGTTTTGGGTTGTTTTGGGGCTGTTTTGGGGATCTGACCCTTCATCCCATAGGAGGAGCAGGACAAGTTGGTTTTGGGTGGTTTTTGTTTGGTTTTCTGTGTTTTTGGGGTGGTTTGGGCCTGGATTTGGGCTCTGACCCTGTATCCCATTGAATAAGCTGGACAAGGTGGTTTTGGGGTGGTTTTTGTGTGTTTTTTTTGGTGTGGTATTGGGGTTTTGTGGGCTATTTTGGAGCTCTGACTCTGTAGCCCATAGGAGAAGCAGGACAAGGTGATTTTTGGGTGGTTTTGGTGTTCTTGTATGATTTTGGGGTGGTTTAGCTTGGTTTTGGGTTGTTTTGGGGCTCTGACCCTGTATCCCATAGGAGAAACAGGACAAGGTTGTTTTGGGTTGTTTTGGGGTATATTTGGGGTGCTTGAGGCTACTTGAGTGTGTTTTAGTTGTGGTTTTGTTTCGTTTTTCAGGTAGTTTTGTCTGTTTTGGGGCTCTGACCCTTCATCCCATAGGAGAAGCAGGACAAGGTGGTTTTCGGGGGTATAGGGGGGTTGTTGGGTGGTTTTGGGTGGTTTTCTGTGGTTTTGGGGTGGTTTAGGCCTGGATTTGGGCTCTGACCCTGTATCCCATTGAAGAAGCAGGAGAAGGTGGTTTTGGGGCGGTTTTTTTGTTGTTTTGGGGCTTTTTGCGGCTCTGACCCTGTATCACGTAGGAGAAGCAGGACCAGCTGGTTTTGGGGTGGTTTTCTGCTGGTTTGGGCCTGTTTTGGGGCCCTTACCCTGTACCTCGTAGCAGAAGCATGAGAAGGTGCTTTAGGTGTGCTTTAGGTTTGGTTTTTTGGTTGGTTTAGGGCTGTTTTGAAGCTCTGACCCTGTATCCCATAGGAGAAGCAGGACAAGCTGGGTTTGGGATGGTTTTGGGTGGTTTTGCATTGGTTTTGGGTTTTTTTATGGCTGGTTTTGGGCTCTGACCCTGTATCCCATAGGACAAGTAGGATCAGTTGGTTTTGGTGTGGTTTTGGCTTGGTTTTGTTGTGGGGGAGTTTTGGGGTGGTTTAGTTTGGTTTTGGGTTGTCTTGGGGCTCTGACCCTGTATCCCACAGGAGAAGCAGGAACAGGTGATTTTGGGGTGTATTCGATTGATTTTGGGGTGGGTTTGGGTTGTTTTGGGGCTTGATTTCGACTCTGACCCTGAATCCCATAGGAGAAGCAGGACAAGCTGGTTTTGGGATGGTTTTGGGGTGATTTTGGGGTTGTTTTTGGGCTTTTTTTTTGAGCTGTTTTGGGGCAGTTTTGTGTTAATGAACCTGTATTTCACAGCAGAAGCAGGACAAGGTGGTTTTGGGGTGTTTTGGGGTAGTATAGAATGGTTTAGGGTGTTTTAGGTTGGTTTTGGGTTGTTTTGGGACTCTGACCCTGTATCCCACAGGAGAAGCAGGACAAGGTGGTTTTGGGGTGGATTTGGGGTGTTTCGGGGTGCTTAAGGGTGTTTTTGTTGTGTTTTTGGTTTGGTTTTGGGTTGTTTTGTGGCTGTTTTGGGGCTCTGACCTTTCATCCCATAGGAGAAGCACGACAAGGTGATTTTGGGGTGGCTTTAGGGTGTTTTAAGGTGTTTTAGCGTGTTTTAGTTTGGTTTTGGGTTGTTTTAGGGCTCTGACCATGTATGCGGTAGGAGAAGCAGGACAAGGTGGTTTCGGGGGTGGTTGGGTGGTTTTGGTTGGTTTTCTGTGCTTTTGGGGTGGTTTGGGTGTGGATTTGGGCTCTGACCCTGTATCCCATAGGAGGAGCAGGACAAGGTGTTTTTGGGGTGGTTTGTGGTGCTTTTGGCGTTTTTTGGGGTGTTTGTGGGCTATTTTGGAGCTCTGACAATGTACTCCATAAGAGAAGCAAGAAAGGTGATTTTGGGGTGGGTTTTGGTGGTTTTGGATGATTTTGGGGTGTTTATTTGGCGTGTTTTCAGGTGTTTCAGGGTGTTTTAGGGTGTTTTAGTTTGGTTTTGGGTAGTTTTAGGGCTCTGACCCTGTATCCCATAGGAGAAGCAGGACAAGGTGGTTTTGTCGTGGTTTTGGGGTGAATTTGGGGTGTTTTGGGGTGGATTTGGGGTATTTTCGGGTTGCTTGAAGGTGCTTGAGGGTGTTTTAGTTTTATTTTTGGTTTGGTTTTGGGTTGCTTTGCGGCTGTTTTGGGGCTCTGACTCTTCATCCCATAGGAGAAGCAGGAAAAGGTGGTTTTGCGTGGTTGTTGGGTGGTTTTCTGGTTTTTTGGGTGTTTTGGGCCTGGATATGGGCTCTGACCCTTTATCCCATTGAAGAAGCAGGACAAGGAGTTTGGGGGGTTTTTTTGGTGCTTTTTGTGTGGTTGTGTGGCTTTTGTGAGCTATTTTGGAGCTCTGACTCTGTACCCCATAGGAGAAGCAGGAAAGCTGTTTTGGGGGTGGTTTTTCGTAGGTTTTGGATGATTTTGGGATGTTTTAGGGTGTTTTAGTATCGTTTTGGGTTGGTTTAGGGTGTTTAGATTGGTTTTGGGTTGTTTTGGGGCTCTGACCCTCTATCCCATTGAAGAAGCAGGACAAGGTGGTTTTGGGGTGTTTTTTGGTGCTTTTGTGTGTTTTTGGGGTGGTTTGGGGGTTTTTATGGGCTATTTCCGAGCTTTGACTCTGTGCCCATAGGATAAGCAGGACAAGGTGGGTTTGGGGTGGTCTTGGGGAGGTTTTGGGGTGGGTTTGGGATGATTTATGGTGTTTTAGTTTAGTTTTGTGTTGCTTTGGAGATATTTTTGGGCTCTGACCATTCATCCCATCGTAGAAGCAGGCCAAGGTGCTTTTCGGGGGTTTTTCGGAGGGGTTTCAAGGGGTTTTTGGAGGTGTTTGGGTCGTTGTTGAGTGTTTTTGGGTGGTTTTCTGTGTTTTTGGTGTGGTTTGGGCCTGGATTTGGGCTCTGACCCTCTATCCCATTGAAGAAGCAGGACAAGGTGGTTTTGGGGTGGTTTTTGTTGCTTTTTGTGTGGTTTTGGTGTGTTTTGGGGGATTTTGTGGGCTATTTTGGAGCTCTGACTCTGTACCCCATAGGAGAAGCAGGACAAGGAGATTTTAGCGAGTTTTATGGTGTTTTAGGGTGTTTTAGTTTGGTTTTGAGTTGTTTTGGGGCTCTGACCCTTCATCCCATAGGAGAAGCAGGACAAGGCAGTTTTGGGGGGTTTAGGGGGGTTGTTGGGTGGTTTTGGGTGGTTTTCTGTGGTTTTGGTGTGGTTTGGGCCTGGATTTGGGCTCTGAACCTGTATCCCATTGAAGAAGCAGGACAAGGTGGTTTTGGGGTGGTTTTTGTTGCTTTTTTGGGTGTTTTTGGTGTGGTTTTGGGGTTTTTTGTGGGCTTTTTTGGAGCTCTGACTCTGTACCCCATAGGAGAAGCAGGACAAGGGGATTTTGGGGTGGTTTTGAGTGGTTTTGGACGATTTGGGGTGTTTTATGTAGTTAAAGCCATTCCCCTTGGCCTGTCCCTACAGGCCCTTGTCCATAGCCCCTCTCCAGGTTTCTTTTAGCCCCTTTAGGCTCCGGGAGCTGCTCTAAGGTCTCCCCTTAAGGAGCCTTCTCTTCTCCAGGCTGAACAAGCCCAGCTCTCTCAGCCTCGGACATTTATCTCCTGGGCTGGGGGTGAAGGCCAGTGATCCACAGAGGACGTGGATGAGAAATTAATCAAATAGAGCATACTTTCACACACCGTTTTTGGCAGACAAAGCAAAATGCAACGGCTTAAGCACTTGATCTTGGAAGCAATCAAGACTGCTGCCATGTATGAAATAACTCCCATGTCAGTAATACTGTTTGAATGCATCAAATTAAGTGCAAGTAGAGTTGGTGTATTTAAACACGTGGGTTAATTTTCTAAGTTCCTTAATGAAATGCACCCCCATCAACATCATCCTGAAACGCAAACAAAAGTCTCAAGGCTCAAAGTTCCACCTGAACACATAAGAGAAGTTTTTACCTGGATTCAAAGCTCTTCTTCAGACCTGATTTCAGTTCTAGAAGCGCATTTGTGTCCACTTCAAGGTTAGCCTTCCCTGGAAGAGGGATTCCAAGTGGGACCACCTGAGGAACTGGGACAGAGCCAGCCACCACTTTCTCCACAGTGCTCTTGAAAGAAGAAAAACAGGAAGGCAGACAGTAATGTTTCTGAACAGAAGAATGCATTGAGAGATACGGTCTTTGAATGGGATTCCTGTCTTCATTTGTTTCTCTCCAAAGACAGAACACCAGATTCTTTAAAGTGTTATTCCTCATGGCATGATTTTCACATTGGAAAGGAGCAAGGTGCTAACAACCATCCCAATTCCAACTTGTGCTCCGGTTGCAGAACTGTGAACAAAGCTTGAGATGAGCACTGTTGCTTTCATTTCCCTTTGACCTTCCTTGCCCAAGTCTGGTTCCTGTGTGTTCCAGGGAAACAGCTTTAGCATCACCCATCAATGCTACATGGTAGGAGGGAGTCCCAGGGAAGCCTCTCCACCCTAATGGCACATTGGAGCCAGGCTCTTGTTTCATTGCAGCCACCTAAATAGACACAAGATGTCCTGCAATGGGCTAAAGCAAGACAGCCATGGCTTAAGCCCTAAACCCTAAAACCTAAAATCATCCAAACCCACCAAAAGGCACCAAAACCCAAAAAATCCATGAAAATCCATGCTAAACCACCCCAAACCCACCCCAAAATCATCCAAAACCACCAGAAACCACCCCAAAACCACCTTGTCCTGTTTCTCCTATGAGGTACAGTCAGAGCTCCAGAAGAACCAAAAAAACCCACCCCAAAACCACACCAAACACACACAAAAAGCTCCAAAAAACACCCCAAAACCACGAAAAAAAACACCTTGTCCTGCTTCTCCTGTGGAATACAGGGTCAGAGCCCCAAAACACCCCAAAACCAAACTAAAACACCCTAAACCACCCCAAAACCATACAAAACCACCAAAAATCACCTTGTCCTGCTTCTCCTATGGGGTACAGAGACAGAGCACCAAAATAACCAACAAAAACCTCAAAACCACACCAAAAACACACAAAAAGCACCAAAAAACACCCCAAAACCACCTTGTTCTGCTGCTTCAATGGGATACAGGGTCAGAGCCCAAATCCAGGCCCAAGCCACCCCAAAAACACAGGAAACAACCCAAAGCCGCCCCAAACCCCCCCAAAACTCCCAAAAATCACCTTGTCCTTGTCCTCCTATGGATGAAGGGTCTGAACCTCAAACCAGCCATAAAACAACCCAAAACCAAAAGAAAAACACAACTAAGACACCCTCAAACACCCCAAATCCACCTCAAAACACCCCAAAACCAAGACAAAACCAACTTGTCCTGCTTTTCCTATGGGATACAGAGTCAGAGCCTCAAAATAACCCAAAACCAAACAAAAACACCCTAAACCAACCCAAAACCAAAATAAAACACCCTAAACCACCCCATAATCATCCAAACCCACCAAAACCACCCCAAAGCCACCTTGTCCTGTGTCTTCATTGGGATACAGGGTCAGAGCCCCAAAACAGCCCCAAAACAACCCAGAAGAAAAGCAAAAACACAACTAAAACACCCTCAAGCACCCTCAAGCACTCCAAATACACACCAAAACCACAACAAAACCACCTTGTCCTCCTCCTCCTATTGGATAGAGGGGCAGAGCCCCGAAACAGCCCCCAAAACCAGCTTGTCCTGCTTCTCCTACAAGATAGAGGGTCAGGGCTGCAAAAAGCACCAAAACAACACAAAACTACCCCAAAACCACTCGAAAACACCCCAAAACCACCTTGTCCTGCTTCTTCAATGGGATACAGGGTCAGAGCCGAAATCCAGGCCCAAACCACCCCAAAATCACAGAAAACCACCCAAAACCTCCTAAAATCCCCCCAAAACCACCTTATCCTGCTTCTTCAACGGGATACAGGGTCAGAGCCAGAAAACAACCCAAAAGCAAACTAAAACACCCAAAAACACCTAAAACAAACACCCCAAAACACCCCAAAACCACCTTGTCCTGCTTCTCGTATGGGGTACAGAGTCAGAGCTCCAAAATAGCCCACAAAAACCCCAAAACCACAACAAAAACACACAAAAAGCAACAAAAAACACCCCAAAACCACCTTGTCCTGCTTCTTCAATGGGATACATTGTGGGTCTGGGGGTTTAGTTGGGGGTCTTTTGGAGGGCAGTTGTAGGTCAGGGGGGTCACTTGTGGGGCAGTTGTGGGTCTGAGGAGTCACTGAGGGGTCATTTGGGAGGCAGCTGTGGGTCTGGGGAGCCACCAGGGGGGCAGTTGTAGGGCTGTGGGGATCATTTGGGGGCAGTTAGGCCTCCGGGGGTCAACGGGTGATCATCCTGAAACACAAACAAAAGTCTCGAGGCTCAAAGTTCCACCTGAACACATAAGAGAAGTTTTTACCTGGATTCAAAGCTCTTCTTCAGACCTGATTTCAGTTCTAGAAGCGCATTTGTGTCCACTTCAAGGTTAGCCTTCCCTGGAAGAGGGATTCCAAGTGAGACCACCTGAGGAACTGGGACAGAGCCAGCCACCACTTTCTCCACAGTGCTCTTGAAAGAAGAAAAACAGGAAGGCAGACAATAATGTTTCTGAACAGAAGAATGCATTGAGAGATACGGTCTTTGAATGGGATTCCTGTCTTCATTTGTTTCTCTTCAAAGACAGAACAACAGATTCTCCACGTCCCTGCCCATGGCAGGGGGGTTGGAACTAGATGATCTCAAGGTCCTTTCCAACCCTAACTATTCTATGATTCTATGATTGGAGCCAGCCTCTTGTTTCATTGCAGCCACCTGAATAGATACAAGATGTCCTGCAATGGGCTCAAGCAAGACAGCCATGGCTTAAGCTTATCTCAGCTTCTGTAGGCATTAAGAATCTACCTATCAAACAGGTGCCAAGCACGACTTTTCATCATTTCCACAGTCATTATCAGGTCACACAATTCCAGAATGACTAATTGCATTGGGATACAATAACAGTTTACACTACCCAAAGATGTACTCCAGATCTTGGGAACTGATCCTCAAGGGCCAGGAAACATGTCTGCACTGGAAGTGTTTCCTTCTGCAAGCAAGCCTTTAATCCTGCAGACACATCTTTTCCACTGGCCATCAAGGCAGACAGCGCTGATTCAGCATGGCAGGGGTTCCTTAGTGCCAGCTCTGCCTGGGGCTGTGCCCATCTCCTTGCCTGGGTTGCCCAAAGCAGTGGCTCAGGACTGGGGCAGTTCCCAGGCAAACTCTCTTGGGCTGCACACACACGGTGTGCACGGGACACACAAGGTGTGGGGATCAGATCTTGACCTGATGCCAAGGGGCAGCGAGCAGCTTTCCTCGAGGAGCCGCCTGCTCTTGGCACCCCTTCACCAAAAGCACAGGAGCCCGGTTCAGGCTCCTGAGAGCCCAGCCCTGCTGGGACACAATGGTCCTGCCGCCATGCCCAGCACGCCCAGCCCCTGCCCCAGCCTGGCCTCCATCCCTGCCTGCACTTCCCCTGCTGGCTCAGGCCCCGCTTCCCGGGCCCTCCTGGCACAGCCCAGCCCACCTCACCCCACTGCATCCCTGCTGTACCCCCTGCCCACCCCGCTCCATCCCGTCCCACAGCCCTGACCCCCCCACTGCATCCCTGCTCCCGACCGCCTGCCCCCGGCTCCATCCCAACCCACAGCCCTGCCCTTCCCACTCAATCCCTGCCACAGCCCCGCTCACCCCGCTCCTGCCCGCCCGCATCCCGGCTCCACTCCGCTCCCATCCTGGTTCCATCCCGGCTCCACTCCGCTCCCATCCCGGCTCCATCCCGCTCCCATCCCGGCTCCATCCCGCTCCCATCCCGGCTCCATCCCGCCCTTTCCTCTCCACATCCCGGCCCCCCTCAGGCTACCACAGACGCCGGGAGCCCGGCCCCTTCCCGCCGTGCCCTCCCCTCCCGTGTCTGGCGCCGGCTCTGACGTCATCCCCCCGCGCCGCCCGGTGTCATGGCGGCGGTGCAGGGGGAGGGGAAGCTGCAGCCGAAGGCTTCTGCCAGGAAACACCAAGTGCTGGAACTCACCTGCGTCTGCCCCGGGAGCAGGGTCAGGCCCCACAGCTCTGCTCCTGCCAGCGCTGCCGAGCCCTGCAGGCACTTGATGGTGCCATCCGAGCGCTCCACACAGCGCAGCACGGGCTGGGCCATTGCTGTGGCTCCGGCAGAGGCACGGCTGCCTTGGGAAGCTGCCAGCGAGCAAGAGGAGCTGAGGAGCGGCTGCAGAAGGGCTCTGCTGTGGGGCTGAAAGCCAAGGGTGGTGCAGGGGAAAGGAGAGAGTGCAGAGCCTCAGGCCTGGGGCTTCTTTCCGAGGAGGTGGCGCTGCTGCCCTTGATCCTGGCTGTTCTCCAGGCCTGCCCTGCCCGCAGCGGTCTCCAGTGGCCTCTGCCGAGGCCAGCGGCAGAGCCAGGATGTTCCTGCCCGAATGTGTGCCCCTGCTGCTGGGGCTGACTCAGTGCTGAGAGCTCTTCTGCAGCCAAATGCAGGTCGTGGTTTGCAGTGCTACAGTCCCAGCCTGCTCTGGGGTGGAAGGGACCTTAAAGCTCAGGCAGTGCCAGCCCCTGGGTGCCCAGTGGCCATGGGCACGCTGCTGCTGCTGCCGCCGCCATCAGGAAGCCGTGGCGGTGGCTGTGGAGACGCCCATTGTGAAGGGGCCCCCATGCTGAGCGTGGGCTATTGAAGGAGCCAGAGCCCTGCAGGAACCAGTGCAGAGGAGACCCCTCCGTCGGGAGGCTGCATCTCCCGTGGCTGCCCTGCGCATCCAGGTGCGTGTTCTTTGACTTTGCAATCCTGTTTTAGTGCTGCCTTGAAACACGTTGTGGGTGCAAAGCAGGAGCCTTCTGTGTGCAGGAGCTGCTGGTGCCGGAGGTGCTGAGAAGGTGTTGGGGCCCACCGGGCTTAGAAGCGTTTGTATTCGTGTGTCTGATTTGTAATGATAATATATATGTTACCGTTACAGTCATTAGAGAAAGTGTCTAAGACACAGAGATACATGGGAGTCCGTAATGCTGTGGCAGTTGTGTAAAGTGCACTTGGCAGCAGTCTTGTGGACAACTGTCTTTGTTGTTGCAGGTGGGGGGCCTGTTAGCATCGTAAACAAGGTTCACGCTTCTTTATAACACTTTTCTGATTGCAGCCATTTGCATAGTGAGAACTTGGAGCTTTAAAGCCTCAGTCATTGCTTCTGTTCCCCTTGAGCTGCCTGGTGGTTTTCTTCTCCTAAGAGGCTGGGCAATTCTTCCTTGCCTGTTTGGTGTAAGCCACCATCCTTCATGGTGCTTCTTGGCTCCTAAGACTGGGTAATTTCCCATCCTCTGTTTGATAACTTGGAACTTCATTCTCCAAGCTCTGATATTTATGAGGCAACATTAATGAGAGGTCCTCACCCACATTGGTTGGTTTTGAGGTGGGCTTTGAGGTGGTATTTGTCTGGTTTGGCACTGGATTTGGGCTCTGACCCTGTATGCCATAGGAGAAGCAGGACAAGGTGGTTTGGGGATGTTTTTGGGTGTTTTTGGGGTGGTATAGGGCTGTTTTTGGCTCTGACCCTGTATCACATAGAAGAAGCAGGAGAAGGTGGTTTTGGGGTGTTTTCATGGTGGTTTTGGGCTGGTTTGTGGCTGGATTTGGGCTCTGACCGTGCATCTTATAAGAGAAGCAGGACAAGGTGGTTTTGGGGTGGTTTTGGGTTGCTTTTAGGGTGCGTTTAGGGTGGTTTTGAGTTATTTTGGGGCTCTGACCCTATATCCCATAGAAGAAGCAGGGCAAGGTGAGTTTGGGGTGTTTTGGGGGTTCTTATGGTTGGTTTTGGGGTTCTTTTGGGTGATTTGGGGCTGGTTTGGGCTCTTTTCGGGCTCTGACTGTGTATCCCATAGGAGAAGATGGACAAGGAGGTTTTGGGGGTTGTTTTTGGCTGTTGTGGAGCTGTTTTTTGGCTTTGACCCTGTATGCCATAGGAGAAGAAGGAGAATGTGGTTTTGGGTTGGTTTTGGCTTATTTTGGGGCTGCTTTGGGGCTCTGACCCTGTATCCCATAGCAGAAGCAGGACAGTGTGGTTTTGGGGGCTGTTTTGGGGCTCTGACCCTGTATGCCATAGGATAAGCAGGACAAGGCTGATTTTGGTGGGGTTTTGGTGGGTTTTTGGGCTGTTTTGGTGCTGGCTTTGGGCTCTGACCCTGTGTTTCATTGAAGAAGCAGGACAAGCTGGTTTTGGGGTGGTTTGGGGCTGGTTTGGGTCTGTTTTGGGGCCCTTACCCTGTATCCCATAGGAGAAGCAGGAGAAGGTGGGTTTGGGGTGGTTTTGATTGCCTTTAGGGGGTCTTAGGTGTGTTTTGGGTTTTGTTTTGTGTTGTGGGTCTGTTTTGAGGCTCTGACCCTGTATCCCATAGGAGGAGCAGGACAAGGTGGTTTTAGGGTGTTTTTTGGTGCTTTTTGGTTGTTTTTGGTGTGGTTTTGTGCTGGTTTTGGGGCCCTTACCCTGTATCCCTTAGGAGAAGCAGGAGAAGGTGGTTTTGGTTGGTTTTGGTTGGTTTGGGGTCCTGTGAGGGGCTGTGAGGTCCCTTGAGGGTGTTTTAGGTCTGTTTTGGGGTTGGTTTTGGATTGTTTTGGGCCTGGTCTTGGGCTCTGACCCTGTATCCCATAGGAGAATGCGGACAAGGTGGTTTAGGGGTGTTTGGGAGTGTTTGAGCGTGTGTGAGGGTGTTTGAGTTGTGTTTTTGGTTTGGGTTTGGGGCTGTTTTGGGGCTCTGACCCTTCATCCCATAGGAGGAGCAGGGCAAGGTGGGTTTGGGGGTTTTTGGGTGGTTTTGGGTGGTTTTCTGTGTTTTTGGGGTGGTTTGGGCCTGGATTTGGGCTCTGACCCTGTATCCCATTGAAGAAGCAGGAGAAGGTGGTTTGGGGTGTTTTTGGTGTTGTTTTGGGGCTTTTTGCGGCTCTGACCCTGTATTGCGTAGGAGAAGCAGGACCAGCTGGTTTTGGGGTGGTTTTCTGCTGGTTTGGACCTGTTTGGGGGCCTTTACCCTGTATCTCATAGCAGAAGCACAAGAAGGTGCTTTAGGTGTGCTTTAGGTTTGGTTTTTTGGTTGTTTCAGGGCTGTTTCGAAGCTCTGACCCTGTATCCCATAGGAGAAGCAGGACCAGGTGATTTTGGGGTGTTTTCGATTGATTTTGGGGTGGGTTTGGGTTGTTTTGGGGCTTTATTTGGGCTCTGACCCTGAATCCCATAGGAGAAGCAGGAGAAGCTGGTTTTGGATGATTTTGGACTGTATTAGGGTGATTTAGTGTGTTTTAGTTTGGTTTTGGGTTGGTTTCGTGTGTTTTAGTTTGGTTTTGGATTGTTTTAGGGAGTTTTAGTTTGTTTTTTTATTGTTTTGGGGCTCTGACCCTGTATCCCATAGGACAAGAAGGACAAGGTGGTTTTGTTGTGGTTTTGGGCTGGTTTGGTCCTGGTTTTGTCCTCTGACCCTGTATCTCATTGAAGAAGCAGGACAAGGTGGTTTTGGGGTGTTTTTTGGTGCTTTTTGTGTGTTTTTGGTGTGGTTTTGGGGTTTTTGTTGGCTATTTTGGAGCTCTTGACTCTGTACCCTGTAGGAGAAGCAGGACAGGGTGATTTTGGGGGAGGGTGTGTTTGGTGGTTTTAGGGTGGTTTAGGATCTTTTAGGGTTGTTTAAGGTGTTTTAGTTTGGTTTTGGGTTGTTTTGGATCTCTGACCCTGTATCCCATAGGAGAAGCAGGACAAGGTGGTTTTGTGGTGGTTTTGGGATGTTTTCGGGTGGATTTGGGGTGCTTGAGGGTGTTTCTGTTGTGTTTTTTGTTTGGTTTTGTGTTCTTTTGTGGCTGTTTTGGGGCTCTGACCCTTCATCCCGTAGTAGGAGCAGGACAAGGTGGTTTTGGGGGTTTTGGGTGGTTTTCTGTTATTTTGGGTTGGTTTGTGACTGGATTTGGGCTCTGACTCTGTACCCCATAGGAGAAGCAGGACAAGGTGGTTTTGGGGTGTTTTTTGTTGCTTTTTGTGTGGTTCTGGGGTTTTTGTGGGCTATTTTGGAGCTCTGACTCTGTGCCCTATAGGAGAAGCAGGAAAGGTGTTTTAGGGTGTTTTTGTTTGGTTTTGTGAGGTTTTGATGCGCTGGCCCTGTGTCCCATTGGATAAGTAGGACAAGGTGGTTTTGTCATGGTTTTAGGATGTTTTGGGGTTTTTTGAGGTGCTTGAGGGTGTTTTAGTTGTGTTTTTGATTTGGTTTTGGGTTGTTTTGGGGCTTTTTGTGGCTCTGACCCTGTATCCCATAGGAGAAGCAGAACAAGGTGTTTTTGGGGTGTTTTCGGGGTTGTTTTGGTGCGGTTTGGGTCTGTTTTGGGGCATTAACCTGTATCTGATAGGAGAAGCAGTAGAAGGTGGGTTTGGGGTGGTTTTAGCTGTGCTTCAGCTGTGTGTGCTTCAGCTGTGTGTGCTTCAGCTGTGTGTGCTTCAGCTGTGTGTGCTTCAGCTGTGTGTGCTTCAGCTGTGTGTGCTTCAGCTGTGTGTGCTTCAGCTGTGTGTGCTTCAGCTGTGTGTGCTTCAGCTGTGTGTGCTTCAGCTGTGTGTGCTTTATTTGTGTGTGTGTGGTTTAGTTTTGGTTTTATTGGTTGTTTCTGGGCTGTTTTGAAGCTCTGCTGCTGTATCCCATAGGAGAAGCAGGACCAGGTGATTTTGGGGTGGTTTCAATTGATTTTGGGGTGGGTTTGGGTTGTTTTGGGGCTTTATTTGGGCTCTGACCCTGAATCCCATAGGAGAAGCAGGAGAAGCTGTTTTTGGGGTGGTTTTGGGGTTGTTATGAGGCTTTTTGTTGAGCTGTTTTGGGGCAGTGTTGTGTTACTGAACCTTTATTTCATAGGAAAAGCAGGACAAGATGGCTTTGGCTGGTTTTGCCATGGTTTTGGGTTGTTTTGTGGCTGCTTTTGGGCTCTGGCCCTGTATCTCATAGGAGAAGTAGGACCAGGTGATTTTGAGGTGGTTTAGGGTGGTTTAGGGTGGTTTAGGGTGTTTTATTTTGGTTTTGAGTTGTTTTGGGGCTCTGACCCTTTATCCCATAGGAGAAGCAGGATAAGGTGGTTTTGTCGTGGTTTTGCCGTTTTTTGGGGTGGATTTGGGGTGTTTTGCGGTGTTTCAGGGTGCTTGAGGGTGTTTTAGGTGTGTTTTTCGTATGGTTTTGGGTTGTTTTGTGGCTGTTTTGGGGCTCTGACTCTTCATCCCATAGGACGAGCAGAACAAGGTGGTTTTGGGAGTGTTTTGGGGGTGCTTTTAGGGTGTAATTAATGAGAGGTCCCCACCCACATTGGTTGCTTTTTGGGGGGTATGCCATAGGAGAAGCAGGACAAGGTGGTTTGGGGATGTTTTTGAGTGGTTTTTGGGTGGCACAGGGCTCTTTTAGGGTTCTGATCCTGTATGACATAGGAGAAGCTGTACAAGGTGGTTTTGGGGTGGTTTTGGGGCTGGTTTGTGGCTGGATTTGGGCTCTGCCCCTGAATCTTATAAAAGAAGGAGGACAAGGTGCTTTTGGGGTGCTTTTAGGGTGCTTTTTGGTTATTTTGGGGCTGTTTTGGGTCTCTGATCCTATATCCCATAGAAGAAGGAGGACAAGGTGAGTTTGGGGTGTTTTGGGGTTTCTTATCCTTGTTTTGGGGGTTCTTTTGGGTGTTTTGGGTCTGGTTCAGGGCTCTGTTCGGGCTCGGAATCTGTATCCCATAGGAGAAGCAGGACAGGGTGATTTTGGGGGAGGGTGTGTTTGGTGGTTTTAGGGTGGTTTAGGATCTTTTAGGGTTGTTTAAGGTGTTTTAGTTTGGTTTTGGGTTGTTTTGGATCTCTGACCCTGTATCCCATAGGAGAAGCAGGACAAGGTGGTTTTGTGGTGGTTTTGGGATGTTTTCGGGTGGATTTGGGGTGCTTGAGGGTGTTTCTGTTGTGTTTTTTGTTTGGTTTTGTGTTCTTTTGTGGCTGTTTTGGGGCTCTGACCCTTCATCCCGTAGTAGGAGCAGGACAAGGTGGTTTTGGGGGTTTTGGGTGGTTTTCTGTTATTTTGGGTTGGTTTGTGACTGGATTTGGGCTCTGACTCTGTACCCCATAGGAGAAGCAGGACAAGGTGGTTTTGGGGTGTTTTTTGTTGCTTTTTGTGTGGTTCTGGGGTTTTTGTGGGCTATTTTGGAGCTCTGACTCTGTGCCCTATAGGAGAAGCAGGAAAGGTGTTTTAGGGTGTTTTTGTTTGGTTTTGTGAGGTTTTGATGCGCTGGCCCTGTGTCCCATTGGATAAGTAGGACAAGGTGGTTTTGTCATGGTTTTAGGATGTTTTGGGGTTTTTTGAGGTGCTTGAGGGTGTTTTAGTTGTGTTTTTGATTTGGTTTTGGGTTGTTTTGGGGCTTTTTGTGGCTCTGACCCTGTATCCCATAGGAGAAGCAGAACAAGGTGTTTTTGGGGTGTTTTCGGGGTTGTTTTGGTGCGGTTTGGGTCTGTTTTGGGGCATTAACCTGTATCTGATAGGAGAAGCAGTAGAAGGTGGGTTTGGGGTGGTTTTAGCTGTGCTTCAGCTGTGTGTGCTTCAGCTGTGTGTGCTTCAGCTGTGTGTGCTTCAGCTGTGTGTGCTTCAGCTGTGTGTGCTTCAGCTGTGTGTGCTTCAGCTGTGTGTGCTTCAGCTGTGTGTGCTTTATTTGTGTGTGTGTGGTTTAGTTTTGGTTTTATTGGTTGTTTCTGGGCTGTTTTGAAGCTCTGCTGCTGTATCCCATAGGAGAAGCAGGACCAGGTGATTTTGGGGTGGTTTCAATTGATTTTGGGGTGGGTTTGGGTTGTTTTGGGGCTTTATTTGGGCTCTGACCCTGAATCCCATAGGAGAAGCAGGAGAAGCTGTTTTTGGGGTGGTTTTGGGGTTGTTATGAGGCTTTTTGTTGAGCTGTTTTGGGGCAGTGTTGTGTTACTGAACCTGTATTTCATAGGAAAAGCAGGACAAGATGGCTTTGGCTGGTTTTGCCATGGTTTTGGGTTGTTTTGTGGCTGCTTTTGGGCTCTGGCCCTGTATCTCATAGGAGAAGTAGGACCAGGTGATTTTGAGGTGGTTTAGGGTGGTTTAGGGTGGTTTAGGGTGTTTTATTTTGGTTTTGAGTTGTTTTGGGGCTCTGACCCTTTATCCCATAGGAGAAGCAGGATAAGGTGGTTTTGTCGTGGTTTTGCCGTTTTTTGGGGTGGATTTGGGGTGTTTTGCGGTGTTTCAGGGTGCTTGAGGGTGTTTTAGGTGTGTTTTTCGTATGGTTTTGGGTTGTTTTGTGGCTGTTTTGGGGCTCTGACTCTTCATCCCATAGGACGAGCAGAACAAGGTGGTTTTGGGAGTGTTTTGGGGGTGCTTTTAGGGTGTAATTAATGAGAGGTCCCCACCCACATTGGTTGCTTTTTGGGGGGTATGCCATAGGAGAAGCAGGACAAGGTGGTTTGGGGATGTTTTTGAGTGGTTTTTGGGTGGCACAGGGCTCTTTTAGGGTTCTGATCCTGTATGACATAGGAGAAGCTGTACAAGGTGGTTTTGGGGTGGTTTTGGGGCTGGTTTGTGGCTGGATTTGGGCTCTGCCCCTGAATCTTATAAAAGAAGGAGGACAAGGTGCTTTTGGGGTGCTTTTAGGGTGCTTTTTGGTTATTTTGGGGCTGTTTTGGGTCTCTGATCCTATATCCCATAGAAGAAGGAGGACAAGGTGAGTTTGGGGTGTTTTGGGGTTTCTTATCCTTGTTTTGGGGGTTCTTTTGGGTGTTTTGGGTCTGGTTCAGGGCTCTGTTCGGGCTCGGAATCTGTATCCCATAGGAGAAGCAGGACAGGGTGATTTTGGGGGAGGGTGTGTTTGGTGGTTTTAGGGTGGTTTAGGATCTTTTAGGGTTGTTTAAGGTGTTTTAGTTTGGTTTTGGGTTGTTTTGGATCTCTGACCCTGTATCCCATAGGAGAAGCAGGACAAGGTGGTTTTGTGGTGGTTTTGGGATGTTTTCGGGTGGATTTGGGGTGCTTGAGGGTGTTTCTGTTGTGTTTTTTGTTTGGTTTTGTGTTCTTTTGTGGCTGTTTTGGGGCTCTGACCCTTCATCCCGTAGTAGGAGCAGGACAAGGTGGTTTTGGGGGTTTTGGGTGGTTTTCTGTTATTTTGGGTTGGTTTGTGACTGGATTTGGGCTCTGACTCTGTACCCCATAGGAGAAGCAGGACAAGGTGGTTTTGGGGTGTTTTTTGTTGCTTTTTGTGTGGTTCTGGGGTTTTTGTGGGCTATTTTGGAGCTCTGACTCTGTGCCCTATAGGAGAAGCAGGAAAGGTGTTTTAGGGTGTTTTTGTTTGGTTTTGTGAGGTTTTGATGCGCTGGCCCTGTGTCCCATTGGATAAGTAGGACAAGGTGGTTTTGTCATGGTTTTAGGATGTTTTGGGGTTTTTTGAGGTGCTTGAGGGTGTTTTAGTTGTGTTTTTGATTTGGTTTTGGGTTGTTTTGGGGCTTTTTGTGGCTCTGACCCTGTATCCCATAGGAGAAGCAGAACAAGGTGTTTTTGGGGTGTTTTCGGGGTTGTTTTGGTGCGGTTTGGGTCTGTTTTGGGGCATTAACCTGTATCTGATAGGAGAAGCAGTAGAAGGTGGGTTTGGGGTGGTTTTAGCTGTGCTTCAGCTGTGTGTGCTTCAGCTGTGTGTGCTTCAGCTGTGTGTGCTTCAGCTGTGTGTGCTTCAGCTGTGTGTGCTTCAGCTGTGTGTGCTTCAGCTGTGTGTGCTTCAGCTGTGTGTGCTTCAGCTGTGTGTGCTTCAGCTGTGTGTGCTTTATTTGTGTGTGTGTGGTTTAGTTTTGGTTTTATTGGTTGTTTCTGGGCTGTTTTGAAGCTCTGCTGCTGTATCCCATAGGAGAAGCAGGACCAGGTGATTTTGGGGTGGTTTCAATTGATTTTGGGGTGGGTTTGGGTTGTTTTGGGGCTTTATTTGGGCTCTGACCCTGAATCCCATAGGAGAAGCAGGAGAAGCTGTTTTTGGGGTGGTTTTGGGGTTGTTATGAGGCTTTTTGTTGAGCTGTTTTGGGGCAGTGTTGTGTTACTGAACCTGTATTTCATAGGAAAAGCAGGACAAGATGGCTTTGGGTGGTTTTGCCATGGTTTTGGGTTGTTTTGTGGCTGCTTTTGGGCTCTGGCCCTGTATCTCATAGGAGAAGTAGGACCAGGTGATTTTGAGGTGGTTTAGGGTGGTTTAGGGTGGTTTAGGGTGTTTTATTTTGGTTTTGAGTTGTTTTGGGGCTCTGACCCTTTATCCCATAGGAGAAGCAGGATAAGGTGGTTTTGTCGTGGTTTTGCCGTTTTTTGGGGTGGATTTGGGGTGTTTTGCGGTGTTTCAGGGTGCTTGAGGGTGTTTTAGGTGTGTTTTTCGTATGGTTTTGGGTTGTTTTGTGGCTGTTTTGGGGCTCTGATTCTTCATCCCATAGGACGAGCAGAACAAGGTGGTTTTGGGAGTGTTTTGGGGGTGCTTTTAGGGTGTAATTAATGAGAGGTCCCCACCCACATTGGTTGCTTTTTGGGGGGTATGCCATAGGAGAAGCAGGACAAGGTGGTTTGGGGATGTTTTTGAGTGGTTTTTGGGTGGCACAGGGCTCTTTTAGGGTTCTGATCCTGTATGACATAGGAGAAGCTGTACAAGGTGGTTTTGGGGTGGTTTTGGGGCTGGTTTGTGGCTGGATTTGGGCTCTGCCCCTGAATCTTATAAAAGAAGGAGGACAAGGTGCTTTTGGGGTGCTTTTAGGGTGCTTTTTGGTTATTTTGGGGCTGTTTTGGGTCTCTGATCCTATATCCCATAGAAGAAGGAGGACAAGGTGAGTTTGGGGTGTTTTGGGGTTTCTTATCCTTGTTTTTGGGGTTCTTTTGGGTGTTTTGGGTCTGGTTCAGGGCTCTGTTCGGGCTCGGAATCTGTATCCCATAGGAGAAGCAGGACAAGGTGGTTTTGGGGTGCTTTGTGGGTTGTTTTTGGTTGGTTTTGGGGCTCTGCCGCTGTATCCCATAGGAGGAGCAGAACAAGGTATTTTTAGGGTGGTTTTGGGGTTGTTTTGGGGTGCTTGAAGGTGTTTTAGTTGTGTTTTTGGGTTGTTTTGGAGCTGTTTTGGGGCTCTGACCCTTCATCCCGTAGTAGGAGCAGGAGAAGGTAGTTTTGGGGATTTTTTTTGGGGTGGTTTTGGGGTGGTTTGGGGTGTTTTTCTGTGGTTTTGGGGTGTTTTGGGCCTGGATTTGGGCTCTGACCCTGTATCCCATTAAAGAAGCAGGACAAGGTGATTTTAGGGTGTTTTGGGGTGTTTTAGGGTGTTTTAGGGTGCTTGAGGGTGGTTTAGGGTGTTTTAGGGTGTTTTAGGGCTCTGACCCTGTATCCCATAGGAGAAGCAGGACAAGGTGGTTTTGTCGTGGTTTTGGGGTGCATTTGGGGTGCTTGAGGGTGTTTCATTTGTGATTTTGGTTTGTTTTTGGAAAGTTTTCAGTTTGTTTTGGGGCACTGATCCTGTATCCCACAGGAGGAGAAGCACAAGTTGGTTTGGGGGGGGGTTTGCTTGGTTTTGTGTATTTTTGGCTGGGTTTCTGTGTTTTTGGAATGGTTTGGGCCTGGATTTGGGCTCTGACCCTGTATCCCTTTGAAGAAGCAGGACAAGGTCATTTTGGGGTGTTTTTTGGTGCTTTTTGTGTGGTTTTGGTGTGGTTTTAGGGGTTTTGTGGGCAATTTTGGAGCTCTGACTCTGTACCCCATAGAAGAAGCAGTAGAAGGTGATTTTTGGGTGGTTTTAGGGTGTTTTAGTGTGTTTTAGTTTGGTTTTGCGTTGTTTTGGGGCTCTGACCCTGTATCCTGTAGGAGAAGCAGGACAAGATGGTTTTGGATGATTTTGGGGTGTCTTGGGGTGTCTTGGGGTGTCTTAGGGTGTCTTGGGGCTCTGACCCTGTATTCCATAGGAGAAGCAGGAGAAGGTGGTTTTGGGCTGTTTTGGGGTGGATTCTGGGTGCTTTAGGGTGCTTAAGTTGTGGTTTTGGTTTGGTTTTAGGGTGTTTTGTAGCTATTTTGGGGCTCTGACCCTGTATCCCGTAGGACAAGTAGGACAAGGTGGTTTTGGGGGTGGATTTGGGTTGTTTTGCTGTGTTTTAGGGTGCTTGAGGGTGTTTTAGTTGTGTTTTTGATTTGGTTTTGGGTTGTTTTGGGGCTTTTTGTGGCTCTGACCCTGTATCCCATAGGAGAAGCAGAACAAGGTGTTTTTGGGGTGTTTTCGGGGTTGTTTTGGTGCGGTTTGGGTCTGTTTTGGGGCATTAACCTGTATCTGATAGGAGAAGCAGTAGAAGGTGGGTTTGGGGTGGTTTTAGCTGTGCTTTAGCTGTGTGTGCTTTAGCTGTGTGTGCTTTAGCTGTGTGTGCTTTAGCTGTGTGTGCTTTAGCTGTGTGTGCTTTAGCTGTGTGTGCTTTAGCTGTGTGTGCTTTAGCTGTGTGTGCTTTAGCTGTGTGTGTGTGGTTTAGTTTTGGTTTTATTGGTTGTTTCTGGGCTGTTTTGAAGCTCTGCTGCTGTATCCCATAGGAGAAGCAGGACCAGGTGATTTTGGGGTGGTTTCAATTGATTTTGGGGTGGGTTTGGGTTGTTTTGGGGCTTTATTTGGGCTCTGACCCTGAATCCCATAGGAGAAGCAGGAGAAGCTGTTTTTGGGGTGGTTTTGGGGTTGTTATGAGGCTTTTTGTTGAGCTGTTTTGGGGCAGTGTTGTGTTACTGAACCTGTATTTCATAGGAAAAGCAGGACAAGATGGCTTTGGGTGGTTTTGCCATGGTTTTGGGTTGTTTTGTGGCTGCTTTTGGGCTCTGGCCCTGTATATAATAGGAGAGGTAGGACCAGGTGATTTTAGGGTGTTTTAGGGTGTTTTAGGGTGTTTTAGGGTGTTTTAGGGTGTTTTAGGGTGTTTTAGGGTGTTTTAGGGTGTTTTAGGGTGTTTTAGGGTGTTTTAGGGTGTTTTAGGGTGTTTTAGGGTGTTTTAGGGTGTTTTAGGGTGTTTTAGGGTGTTTTAGTTTGGTTTTGAGTTGTTTTGGGGCTCTGACCCTTTATCCCATAGGAGAAGCAGGACAAGGTGGTTTTGGGGTGGTTTAGGATCTTTTTGTGTTTTTTTGGAGTGTTTCAGGGTTGTTTTGGGGCTGTTTGGGGGCTCTAACCCTCTATTCCATAGGAGAAGCAGGACAAGGTGATTTTGGGGTGTTTTGCGGGTTGTTTTTGTTTGGTTTTGGGGCTGTTTTGGTGCTCTGCCCCTGTATCCCATAGGAGGAGCAGAACAAGGTATTTTTAGGGTGGTTTTGGGGTTGTTTGGGGTGCTTGAGGGTGTTTTAGTTGTGATTTTGGTTTGTTTTTGGAAAGTTTTCAGGCTGTTTTGGGGCACTGATCCTGTATCCCACAGGAGGAGAAGCACAAGTTGGTTTTGGGGGGGGTTTGCTTGGTTTTGTGTAGTTTTGGCTGGGTTTCTGTGTTTTTGGGATGGTTTGGGCCTGGATTTGGGCTCTGACCCTGTATCCCTTTGAAGAAGCAGGACAAGGTCATTTTGGGGTGTTTTTTGGTGCTTTTTGTGTTGTTTTTCGTGTGGTTTTAGGGGTTTTGTGGGCAATTTTGGAGCTCTGACTCTCTACCCCATAGAAGAAGCAGTAGAAGGTGATTTTTGGGTGGTTTTAGGGTGTTTTAGTGTGTTTTAGTTTGGTTTTGCGTTGTTTTGGGGCTCTGACCCTGTATCCTGTAGGAGAAGCAGGACAAGGTGGTTTTGGATGATTTTGGGGTGTCTTAGGGTGTCTTAGGGTGTCTTAGGGTGTCTTAGGGTGTCTTAGGGTGTCTTAGGGTGTCTTAGGGTGTCTTAGGGTGTCTTGGGGCTCTGACCCTGTATTCCATAGGAGAAGCAGGACAAGGTGGTTTTGGGCTGTTTTGGGGTGGATTCTGGGTGCTTTAGGGTGCTTAAGTTGTGGTTTTGGTTTGGTTTTAGGGTGTTTTGTTGCTATTTTGGGGCTCTGGCCCTGTATCCCGTAGGACAAGTAGGACAAGGTGGTTTTGGGGGTGGATTTGGGGTGTTTTGGGGGTGGATTTGGGGTGTTTTGGGGGTTGATTTGGGTTGTTTTGCTGTGTTTTAGGGTGCTTGAGGGTGTTTTAGTTGTGTTTTTGATTTGGTTTTGGGTTGTTTTGGGGCTTTTTGTGGCTCTGACCCTGTATCCCATAGGAGAAGCAGAACAAGGTGTTTTTGGGGTGTTTTCGGGGTTGTTTTGGTGCGGTTTGGGTCTGTTTTGGGGCATTAACCTGTATCTGATAGGAGAAGCAGTAGAAGGTGGGTTTGGGGTGGTTTTAGCTGTGCTTTAGGTGTAGGTTTAGCTGTGTGTGCTTTAGCTGTGTGTGCTTTAGCTGTGTGTGCTTTAGCTGTGTGTGCTTTAGCTGTGTGTGCTTTAGCTGTGTGTGCTTTAGCTGTGTGTGCTTTAGCTGTGTGTGCTTTAGCTGTGTGTGCTTTAGCTGTGTGTGCTTTAGCTGTGTGTGCTTTAGCTGTGTGTGTGTGGTTTAGTTTTGGTTTTATTGGTTGTTTCTGGGCTGTTTTGAAGCTCTGCTGCTGTATCCCATAGGAGAAGCAGGACCAGGTGATTTTGGGGTGGTTTCAATTGATTTTGGGGTGGGTTTGGGTTGTTTTGGGGCTTTATTTGGGCTCTGACCCTGAATCCCATAGGAGAAGCAGGAGAAGCTGTTTTTGGGGTGGTTTTGGGGTTGTTATGAGGCTTTTTGTTGAGCTGTTTTGGGGCAGTGTTGTGTTACTGAACCTGTATTTCATAGGAAAAGCAGGACAAGATGGCTTTGGGTGGTTTTGCCATGGTTTTGGGTTGTTTTGTGGCTGCTTTTGGGCTCTGGCCCTGTATCTCATAGTAGAAGTAGGACCAGGTGATTTTGGGGTGGTTTAGGGTGTTTTGGGGTGTTTTGGGGTGTTTTGGGGTGTTTTAGGGTGTTTTAGGGTGTTTTAGGGTGTTTTAGGGTGTTTTAGGGTGTTTTAGGGTGTTTTAGGGTGTTTTAGTTTGGTTTTGAGTTGTTTTGGGGCTCTGACCCTTTATCCCATAGGAGAAGCAGGACAAGGTGGTTTTGTCGTGGTTTTGCCGTTTTTTGGGGTGGATTTGGGGTGTTTTGCGGTGTTTCAGGGTGCTTGAGGGTGTTTTAGGTGTGTTTTTCGTATGGTTTTGGATTGTTTTGTGGCTGTTTTGGGGCTCTGACTCTTCATCCCATAGGACGAGCAGAACAAGGTGGTTTTGGGAGTGTTTTGGGGGTGCTTTTAGGGTGTAATTAATGAGAGGTCCCCACCCACATTGGTTGCTTTTTGGGGGGTATGCCATAGGAGAAGCAGGACAAGGTGGTTTGGGTGGTTTTTGGGTGGTACAGGGCTCTTTTAGGGTTCTGATCCTGTATGACATAGGAGAAGCTGTACAAGGTGGTTTTGGGGTGTTTTTGTGTCTGGTTTGTGGGTGGATTTGGCCTCTGCCCCTGAATCTTATAAAAGAAGGAGGACAAGGTGCTTTTGGGGTGCTTTTAGGGTGCTTTTTGGTTATTTTGGGGCTGTTTTGGGTCTCTGATCCTATATCCCATAGAAGAAGGAGGACAAGGTGAGTTTGGGGTGTTTTGGGGTTTCTTATGGTTGTTTTTGGGGTTCTTTTGGGTGTTTTGGGTCTGGTTCAGGGCTCTGTTTGGGCTCGGAATCTGTATCCCATAGGAGAAGCAGGACAAGGTGGTTTTGGGGTGGTTTAGGATCTTTTTGTGTTTTTTTGGAGTGTTTCAGGGTTGTTTTGGGGCTGTTTGGGGGCTCTAACCCTCTATTCCATAGGAGAAGCAGGACAAGGTGATTTTGGGGTGTTTTGCGGGTTGTTTTTGGTTGTTTTTGGGGCTCTGCCCCTGTATCCCATAGGAGGAGCAGAACAAGGTATTTTTAGGGTGGTTTTGGGGTTGTTTTGGGGTGCTTGAGGGTGTTTTAGTTGTGTTTTTGGTTTGGTTTTGGGTTGTTTTGGGGCTGTTTTGGGGCTCTGACCCTTCATCGCATAGGAGGAGCAGGAGAAGGTAGTTTTGGGGATTTTTTTGGGGGGTGATTTTGGGGTGGTTTGGGGTGTTTTTCTGTGGTTTTGGGGTGTTTTGGGCCTGGATTTGGGCTCTGACCCGGCATCCCATTAAAGAAGCAGGACAAGGTGATTTTGGGGCGTTTTAGGGCGTTTTAGGGCGTATTAGGGCGTTTTAGGGTGTTTTGGGGCTCTGACCCTGTATCCCATAGGAGAAGCAGGACAAGGTGGTTTTGTCGTGGTTTTGGGGTGCATTTGGGGTGCTTGAGGGTGTTTCATTTGTGGTTTTGGTTTGTTTTTGGAAAGTTTTCAGGCTGTTTTGGGGCACTGATCCTGTATCCCACAGGAGGAGAAGCACAAGTTGGTTTTGGGGGGTTTGCTTGGTTTTGTGTAGTTTTGGCTGGGTTTCTGTGTTTTTGGAATGGTTTGGGCCTGGATTTGGGCTCTGACCCTGTATCCCTTTGAAGAAGCAGGACAAGGTCATTTTGGGGTGTTTTTTGGTGCTTTTTGTGTGGTTTTGGTGTGGTTTTAGGGGTTTTGTGGGCAATTTTGGAGCTCTGACTCTGTACCCCATAGAAGAACCAGTAGAAGGTGATTTTTGGGTGGTTTTAGGGTGTTTTAGTGTGTTTTAGTTTGGTTTTGCGTTGTTTTGGGGCTCTGACCCTGTATCCTGTAGGAGAAGCAGGACAAGGTGGTTTTGGATGATTTTGGGGTGTCTTAGGGTGTCTTGGGGCTCTGACCCTGTATTCCATAGGAGAAGCAGGAGAAGGTGGTTTTGGGGTGTATTCTGGGTGCGTTAGGGTGCTTAAGTTGTGGTTTTGGTTTGGTTTTAGGGTGTTTTGTGGCTATTTTGGGGCTCTGGCCCTGTATCCCGTAGGACAAGTAGGAGAAGGTGGTTTTGGGGGTGGGTTTGGGGTGTTTTAGGGGTGGATTTGGGGTGTTTTGCTGTGTTTTAGGGTGCTTGAGGGTGTTTTAGTTGTGTTTTTGATTTGGTTTTGGGTTGTTTTGGGGCTTTTTGTGGCTCTGACCCTGTATCCCATAGGAGAAGCAGAACAAGGTGTTTTTGGGGTGTTTTCGGGGTTGTTTTGGTGCGGTTTGGGTCTGTTTTGGGGCATTAACCTGTATCTGATAGGAGAAGCAGTAGAAGGTGGGTTTGGGGTGGTTTTAGCTGTGCTTTAGGTGTAGGTTTAGCTGTGTGTGCTTTAGCTGTGTGTGCTTTAGCTGTGTGTGCTTTAGCTGTGTGTGCTTTAGCTGTGTGTGCTTTAGCTGTGTGTGCTTTAGCTGTGTGTGCTTTAGCTGTGTGTGCTTTAGCTGTGTGTGCTTTAGCTGTGTGTGCTTTAGCTGTGTGTGTGTGGTTTAGTTTTGGTTTTATTGGTTGTTTCTGGGCTGTTTTGAAGCTCTGCTGCTGTATCCCATAGGAGAAGCAGGACCAGGTGATTTTGGGGTGGTTTCAATTGATTTTGGGGTGGGTTTGGGTTGTTTTGGGGCTTTATTTGGGCTCTGACCCTGAATCCCATAGGAGAAGCAGGAGAAGCTGTTTTTGGGGTGGTTTTGGGGTTGTTACGAGGCTTTTTGTTGAGCTGTTTTGGGGCAGTGTTGTGTTACTGAACCTGTATTTCATAGGAAAAGCAGGACAAGATGGCTTTGGGTGGTTTTGCCATGGTTTTGGGTTGTTTTGTGGCTGCTTTTGGGCTCTGACCCTGTATCTCATAGGAGAAGTAGGACCAGGTGATTTTGGGGTGTTTAGGGTGTTTTAGGGTGTTTTAGGGTGTTTTAGGGTGTTTTAGGGTGTTTTAGGGTGTTTTAGGGTGTTTTAGGGTGTTTTAGGGTGTTTTAGGGTGTTTTAGGGTGTTTTAGGGTGTTTTAGGGTGTTTTAGGGTGTTTTAGGGTGTTTTAGGGTGTTTTAGGGTGTTTTAGGGTGTTTTAGGGTGTTTTAGGGTGTTTTAGGGTGTTTTAGGGTGTTTTAGTTTGGGTTTGAGTTGTTTTGGGGCTCTGACCCTTTATCCCATAGGAGAAGCAGGATAAGGTGGTTTTGTCGTGGTTTTGCCGTTTTTTGGGGTGGATTTGGGGTGTTTTGCGGTGTTTCAGGGTGCTTGAGGGTGTTTTAGGTGTGTTTTTCGTATGGTTTTGGATTGTTTTGTGGCTGTTTTGGGGCTCTGACTCTTCATCCCATAGGACGAGCAGAACAAGGTGGTTTTGGGAGTGTTTTGGGGCTGCTTTTAGGGTGTAATTAATGAGAGGTCCCCACCCACATTGGTTGCTTTTTGGGGGGTATGCCATAGGAGAAGCAGGACAAGGTGGTTTGGGGATGTTTTTGGGTGGATTCTGGGTGCTTTAGGGTGCTTAAGTTGTGGTTTTGGTTTGGTTTTAGGGTGTTTTGTGGCTATTTTGGGGCTCTGGCCCTGTATCCCGTAGGACAAGTAGGACAAGGTGATTTTGGGGGTGGATTTGGGGTGTTTTGGGTGTGGATTTGGGGTGTTTTGCTGTGTTTTAGGGTGCTGGAGGGTGTTTTAGTTGTGTTTTTGATTTGGTTTTGGGTTGTTTTGGGGCTTTTTGTGGCTCTGACCCTGTATCCCATAGGAGAAGCAGAACAAGGTGTTTTTGGGGTGTTTTCGGGGTTGTTTTGGTGCGGTTTGGGTCTGTTTTGGGGCATTAACCTGTATCTGATAGGAGAAGCAGTAGAAGGTGGGTTTGGGGTGGTTTTAGCTGTGCTTTAGGTGTAGGTTTAGCTGTGTGTGCTTTAGCTGTGTGTGCTTTAGCTGTGTGTGCTTTAGCTGTGTGTGCTTTAGCTGTGTGTGCTTTAGCTGTGTGTGTGTGGTTTAGTTTTGGTTTTATTGGTTGTTTCTGGGCTGTTTTGAAGCTCTGCTGCTGTATCCCATAGGAGAAGCAGGACCAGGTGATTTTGGGGTGGTTTCAATTGATTTTGGGGTGGGTTTGGGTTGTTTTGGGGCTTTATTTGGGCTCTGACCCTGAATCCCATAGGAGAAGCAGGAGAAGCTGTTTTTGGGGTGGTTTTGGGGTTGTTATGAGGCTTTTTGTTGAGCTGTTTTGGGGCAGTGTTGTGTTACTGAACCTGTATTTCATAGGAAAAGCAGGACAAGATGGCTTTGGGTGGTTTTGCCATGGTTTTGGGTTGTTTTGTGGCTGCTTTTGGGCTCTGACCCTGTATCTCATAGGAGAAGTAGGACCAGGTGATTTTGGGGTGGTTTAGGGTGTTTTGGCCTGGGTTTGGTCTTGTTTGGGACTGTTTTGGAAATGTTTTGGGGCTCTGACCCTGTTTCCAGTAGTAGAACTAGGACAAGGTCTTTTTTTGGTGTGTTTTTGGTGTGGGTTTGGGGTAGATTTGGTGTGGGTTTAGGGTGTTTTAGGGTGTTTGGGGTGTTTTGGGATGTTTTAGCTTGGTTTTGGGTTGTTTTGGGTCTCTGACCCTTTATCCCATAGGAGAAGGAGGACAAGGTGGTTTTGTCATGGTTTTGGGGTGGATTTGGTGTGCTTGAGAGTGCTTGAGTGTGTTTTAGTTGTGTTTTTGGTTTGGTTTTGGGTTGTTTTGGGGCTATTTTGGGGCTCTGACCATTCCATAGGAGGAGCAGGACAGGGTGGTTGGGGGCAGGGTTGTGTGGTTTTTGGGTGGTTTTCTGTGGTTTTGTGGTGGTTTGTGCCTGGATTTGGGCTCTGACCCTGTATCCCATTGAAGAAGCAGGACAAGGTGGTTTTGGGGTGTTTTCAAGTGGTTTTGGGGTGGTTTTGTGTTGTTTTAGGGCTTTTTGCGGCTCTGACCCTGTATCACATAGGAGAAGCAGGACCAGCTGGTTTTGGGGTGGTTTTCTGCTGGTTTGGGTCTGTTTTGGGGCCCTTACCCTATATCCCATAGGAGAAGCAGGAGAAGGTAGTCTTGGGGTGTCTTGGGGTGTCTTAAGTGTAGTTTTGGGTTGGTTTTGGGTTGTTTTGGGTTGGTTTTGTGTTGTTTTGGGGCTGGTTTTTGGCTCTTACTCTTTATCCCATAGGAGGAGCAGGACAAGGTGGTTTTAGGGTGTTTTTTGGTGCTTTTTGGATTTTTCTGGTGTGATTTTGGGGTGTTTGGGGACTGTTTTGGAGCTCTGACCCTGTATCTCATAGGAGATGCAGGGCAAGGTGGTTTTGTTGTGGTTTTGAGGCGTTTCGGGACTGGTTTAGGGCTCTGACCCTGTGTCCTTTAAGAGAATCAGGACAAGGTGGTTTTGGGATGTTTTCAAGTGTTTTGGGGCTGGTTTTAGATTGGTTTGGGGCTGTTTTGGGACTCCGACCATGTATGCCATAGGGGAAGCAGGACAAGGTGGTATTGGGTTCGTTTTTGGTGTTTTGGGACTGGTTTTGGGCTGTTTTGGGGCTGTTTTGGGCTCTGACCCTGTATCCCATAGGAGAAGCAGGACAAGATGGTTTTGGGATGTTTTTGGGGTGGTTTTGGGTGTTTTGGTTCTGTTTTGTGGGCCTTTGGGGTTCTGACCCTGTATCCCATAGGAGGAGCAGGACAAGGTAGTTTTGATGTGTTTTATGGTGGTTTTGAGGTGGTTTTGAGTTGCTTTTGAGTTGTTTTGGGGCTATTTGGAAGCTCTTACCCTGTATCCCATATAAGAAGCAGGACAATGTAGTTTTGGGGTGGTTTTTGGGTGTTTTGGGGCTGTTTTGTGGCTCTGACCCTGTATCCCATAGGAAAAGCATGACAGCGTGGTTTTCGCGTGGTTTTGGGCTGGCTTTGGGCTGGTTCTGGGCTGTTTTGGGGCTCTGACCATGTGTCCCATACGAGAAGCAGGACAAAGTGGTTTTGGGTTGTTTTTTGGGGGGGGGGGGTTTGCGTTGTTTTGTTGTGGTTTTTTGTGGTTTTGTGTGTTTTGGAGTTGTTTTGGGGCTCTGACCCTGTATCTCATAGGAGAAGCAGCACAAGGTGGTTTTTGGGTGGTTTTGCGTTGAATTTGGGTTGTTTCAGGGCTGCTTTGTGTCTCTGACCCTGTATCCCATAGGAGGAGCTGGACAAGGTGGTTTTGGGGTGTTTTAGAGCACTTATGGGGTGTTTTTGTGGTGGTTATGTTTTTTTCTGGGGCTGTTTTGTGTCTCTGACCCTCTGTCCCATAGGAGGAGCAGGACAAGGTGGTTTTGGGGTCGTTTTGGGCTAGTTTGGGGCCTGTTTTGGGGCTCTTCCCTATATCCTGTGGATGATTTTATGGCAAGGAACGGCCACATTCCCAGAGCAGGAAGTGCCTACGTGGAGTTCAACATGAACCGAGGGACAGCAAAAGGTGAAGGAGGACGGGAGTGAGGCGCTGGGAGTGAGAATCCCAGCAAGATCAGGAGGGGCTGGAATTGACTGAGTTGCTAAATTGAGGACTGTTGGAAAACTTTGAAGGTCAGGTTCTCCCACCTGTGCTTAACCAATTCTGTGTTAGTTGTTGAGGGCCTCAAGGATATGTGTCCAGTCACAATGGGCCAAGTTAGTGCAAACAACTTTAAGCAATAGTATATAAAGAGTTAGTTTTCTATAATAAATGGCTTTGTCTGATCACATTGATCTCTGACTGAGTCCATTCCGTGACAGTATCCCATAGGAGAAGCAGGACAAGCTAGTTTTGGGATAGTTTTGTGCTGTTTTGGGGCTGTTTTGGGGGCCTTACCCTATATCCCATAGGAGAAGCAGGAGAAGGTAGTCTTGGGGTGTCTTGGGGTGTCTTGGGGTGTCTTGGGTGTAGTTTTGGGTTGGTTTTGTGTTGTTTTGGGGCTGGTTTGTGGCTCTTACTCTTTATCCCATAGGAGGAGCAGGACAAGGTGGTTTTAGGGTTCTTTTTGGTGCTTTTTGGATTTTTCTGGTGTGATTTTGGGGTGTTTGGGGACTGTTTTGGAGCTCTGACCCTGTATCCCATAGGAGATGCAGGGCAAGGTGGTTTTGTCATGGTTTTGGGGCTTTTCGGGACTGTTTTAGGGCTCTGACCCTCTATCCCTTAAGAGAATCAGGACAAGGTGGTTTTGGGATGTTTTCAAGTGTTTTGGGGTTGGTTTTAGATTGGTTTGGGGCTGTTTTGGGACTCTGACCATGTATCCCATAGGAGAAGCAGGACAAGGTGGTATTGGAGTGGGTTTGGGTGTTTTGGGGCTGGTCTGGTGCTCTTTTGGGGCTGTTTCACGGCTTTGACCCTGTATCCCGTAGGAAAAGCAGGACAAGGTGGTTTTATGGTATTTTAGGGTGGTTTTGGGGTGGTTTTGGTTTATTTTTTGGCTGTTTTTTAGCTTTTACTCTGTATCCCATAGGAGAAGCAGAACAAGGTGGTTTTGGGTAGTTTTAGGGTGGGTTTTGTGTGGTTTTGGAGTGGTTTTGGGCTCTGACCCTGTATCCCATAGGAAGCAGGATAAGGTGGTGTTGGGGTGGTTTTGGTTGTTTTGGGGCTGGTTCAGGTCTGTTTTGGGGCTCTGACATTCTATCCCATAGGAGAAGCAGGATAAGGTGGTTTTGGGTGTGGTTTTGGTTGTTTTGGGGGTGGTTTTGGTTTGTTTTGGGGCTCTGACCCTGTATCCCATAGGAGAAGTAGGGCAAGGTGGTTTTGGGTGGTTGCTTTGAGGTGTTTGGGGTGTGTTTTGGGGCTGTTTTGGGACTGCTTTGGGGCTCTGACCCTCTATGCCATAGGAGAAGCAGGACAAGGTTGTTTTGGGGTGGTTTTGGCATGGTTTTGGTGTGGGTTTGAGCTGTTCTGGAGCTTTTTTGGAGCTGTGACCGGTATCCCTTAGGAGAAGCAGGACAAGGTGGTTTTGGGGTGGTTTGGGGGGTTTTTTTTCAGTGGTTTTGGGCTGGTTTTGGGGCTGGTTTGGGGCTCTGATCCTGTATCCCACAGGAGAAGCAGGACCAGGTGGTTCTCCAGGCGGGAGAGTCCAACCTGCACCACAACCGGCACCTGCAGCAGGAATCGCACTCGGCCGCGCTCTTGCTCCGCCGCTTCGCCTGCATCTTCTCCAGCACCGTGGACAAGAAGGAGCGCTGCCATTCCATAGGGAGCGCTGCCATTCCATAGGGAGCGCTGCCATTCCTTAGGGAGCGCTGCCATTCCTTAGGGAGCGCTGCCATTCCTTAGGGAGCGCTGCCATTCCTTAGGGAGCGCTGCCATTCCTTAGGGAGCGCTGCCATTCCTTAGGGAATGCTGGGATTCCATAAGGAGATGCTGTGGTTCCATAAGAGACACTGAGGATCTCGCCTCTTCTCCAGCACCATGCACAAGGAAGAGCTGTGGCCCCCGTGGAATGCTGGCATTCCATAGGGAGAGACATTGGGATTCCATAGGGAGACACTGCAGTTCCATAAGGGACACTAAGGATCCTGCGTCTTCTCTGGTATTGTGAACAAAGAGGAGCTGTTACCCTCATTGGAATGCCAGGATTCCATAGGGAATGCTGGGATTCCATAGGGAGACACTGCAGTTCCATAAGGGACACTAAGGATCCTGCGTCTTCTCTGGTATTGTGGACAAAGAGGAGCTGTTACCCTCATTGGAATGCCGGGATTCCATATGGAGTACTGGGATTCCATATGGGGACGCTGTGGTTCCATAAGGGACTCTAAGGATCTCGCATCTTCTCTGGTACTGTGAACAAAGAGGAGCTGTGACCCCCACCTTGGACACTGGGATTCCATATGGAGTGCTGTGATTCCATAGGGAGACACTGAGATTCCATAAGGGACCCTTGGCATCTCCAATGCCCGGAGTGGATGGAGCCCCAGGAGATGCCTCATGGGACTCATATAGGGGATGCTGTGTCCTCCTATGGACCACCATATGGGGCTGAGGGGGTCTATATGGGACCAAGGGTATCCATATGGGGTTAGGAGCATCCATATGGGGTTAGGAGTATCCTTATGTGATTAGGAGCATGCATATGGGACCACCAGCATCCATCTAGGGCTGAGGGGCTCTATATGGGCCTACAAGCAGCATCCATATACACCATGGAACCAGCAGCATCCATATCGGACCAAGGGCCTCCATAGGGGACCGCAAGCACCCATATGGGATTGAGGGCCTCTTTATAGGGCTGAAAGGCTCTATATGGGGCTAGGAGCACCTGTATATGACAAGGGACCTGCATACGGGACCACAAGCATCCATCTAGGGCTGAGGGCTTCCATATGTGTAGCTGTGGGCCTCTATATGAGGCTGAGGACCTCCATATAGGACCAAGGGCCTCCACATGGGACTATGAGCTTCCATATGTGACATGGGGCCTCCAGGTGGGACCACGAGGATCTCCATTGGGCTGAGGGCTTCCATATATGACCACGGGCTTCTGTATGGGACCAGATGCAACTCTATGGGACCATATGTGTATCCATATGGCACTGAGGACCTTCCCTGTAGGGCAGAGGGCATCCATATGGGGCTGAGAGAATCTCTGTGGGGCCAAGAGCCTCCCTGTGGGGCTGAGGACCAGCCCTATGGGGCCACAAGCCTCCATAGGGGACTGAGAATATCCATCTCTATGGGGCTGGGCCTTCCCTGTGGGGCTGGGCCTTCCCTGTGGGGCTGAGCCTTCCCTATGTGGCTGAGGCCTCCCTATAGGGCTCCCCCCACTCCCATACATCCCCTTTACCCCCCCATAGCCCTGGGAAGGGGGGCGGGGAACGGGATGATAGCATTCAAGGCAATAAGGGGGTGCAGGAGCCCCCCCCAGGCCCTCATTTGGGGCCAAATCCTTAATAATAATAACTAATAATATGCTAATTAATAATTAGGCTCTTCCAGCACTTTCTCCCCTCCTCCTCCTAAATTAGTTCCTAGTGGAAACCAATGGGTTTAACCCCCCCTTGTGTCGTGGTTTAAGCTGAACCCAGGACACCTTGACACCCCCCCCCCTTTATAAATCACTATGTTTATATAAACGGCATCTTTCCAACCCCAAATCTTGCCTTTTTCTACCCATTTTTCTCCGGGGGGGGGGGGGGAAGGGGCCTCATTGTGATCCCCCGCATTGGGCCCCCGAAATCATTTCCCCCCCCAATTGTGTATATTATTTTATATGTCCCCATGATCTTATTTAATCCTCCCACCCCTCCCGTTTTGATGCTGATGGGAATAAAACTGCTGCCCCCTAAGCCCCCCCCCCCTCCCCCTAGTGGTTTGTTCCATAAGGGCAGGGTAGAAAAGGGAGGTTGTGACCATTTTGAGGGCTGGGTGGGGGTGGTCCAATCCATTTTGGGTACTGGTCCCATTTTGGTGTGCCCCCCCATTTTAGGGTGCTGGGGTCGCAGTTTGGGGGTTTCCCGCATTTTGAGGCATTGTGTCCCCATTTTGGGTACTTGGGGGTGCCCCCCCCTTTTAGGATACTGGGGTCCCCCCTTCGGCCCGATGAGCCCACCAATGGGTGGGCGTGGCCAAGCCGGATGGGAAGGCTCTGATTGGCTGGGCCCGATTCGGGGCGTGGCTTTATCCAGTGGGCGGTACCTAGAGGCAGAGCAGGGGGGCCTGCACCGGGGTATGCGGATGCTCTCAGTGAGGGGGGATTGCGATTGTGATGCCTGACTTTCAGTGTTATAATGGACCAAATTCCTTTGGGAACACCGTTTCCTTCAACAGTGGCACCCCCTTTGCTGATCCATGGAAGCAGGGAAGCCCGGAAGGAATCACAGCATCTTCATTGTGGGATAATGGGGAATCAGGTTTGGAGTCTGTGCTGCCTGGATGCTATTGATGGAGATGGAGAGCAGGGAATGGGGCGGCGGAGGCACTGCCCTTTGGTCTCTGGAGCTCCTTGGTCCAGGTTTGTCTCCACCATCCTTTTCCCTAAGGAGAACTGCACCATTCCCAGCAGCAGAGCGCCCGCAGGCGGCGTCCCCGGCTCCGCTGCGCTGGTGGGCTCCTGAGGATGAGCACGGTCTGAGCCGCTAAGGAACAGAGGCCGGGGTCACCCTTCTCCAGCAGCACTTCCAGGGCTGTGACCCAAAGAGACCGGGATGAGACCCCCATAGGCCCCAGCATCCCTCCAGCCCCTGCTCCCTCCTCACCTCTGCAGATCTGCTCCAGCTTCCTTGGGCTTTTCCCTCTTAGGGGCCGTGCGGCCAATCCTGGGCACAGGGATCCATTGGGATCCATCAGCATCCGTCGGGATCCATCGGGATCCATCAGGGATGCAGCGGTGGGGACCGGGATGGGGACCGCAGGTGCTCACCAATGAACCTGACGGCTGCCTCTTGCAGGGGGACCTGAGCATCCTCCCGGTACTGCAGGCTCTGGTGCAGGTATCCCTGAGCCCTCTTCCTGCTCCGCTCCAGCTGCAGAGGGAATGGGATGCTACGGACCCCCCCATTGGCTGGAGCAGTCCCAACGCTCCCTTTCCCATCCCAGTGTGGGATGGGCAGAGCAGTCCAAGGGGTTCCAAGGGGAATAGGGATGGGTGCAGGGCCCATACCAAGCACTCTGCAACCCTCCACTTCTGCCTTGTCTCCAATAGGCGCCCGAGCTCTTCCCATCCCAGGAGCGTTGCCGCAGCAAGGAGACCTTCCCGGGAAGCCTGCACAGGATGGGATGGGAGACGGCACCTTGGGGATGATCCCACCCTCGGGAATGTGGGATATGGGGTGGGGGTGTGGGTCCGTACCTCGGCCACGCTGCGGCTTTGGTCACTCATGCGGAAGAAGAGCGGGAGCAGCAGATCCCAGGTTTTGCTCTGCATCCTCCTCCTGTCGCCACCAAGCACCGACTCCAGGAGGAACCGGAGCAGGCGGATGGAGAGCTCCCGGAGCCAGCTGCATCCCTGGAGGCAAGGAGGAAAAGGGGGGACGTGGGGCAGATCCTGATGGGATGCAAAGCCCTGGAGCCATCCCCATGCAAGCTCCAAATCACTGCCGGGGGTCCATGCAGCCCTTACTCCATCCAAGAGGAGGCGGAGGTCCCGCAGCAGCCCCACGGCAATGGGGCTGGCTTCCTCCCTCGGTAGGTGACCCATCACGTTCCGTAGGATCAGCAGGGCCTTTATCCTGAGCTCATCTTCGGCATCCTGGAGCCTGCCCATGATGTGGGGCAGGAGCCGCTGCAGTTTCCTTGCCTGCAGGAGGAGATGGGGGCTCCTTGTGGGGAAGCCATGACCCAAGGCTGTGGTCACCAAGGTCATGGCCAAGAGGGGTCCCTATTGCCATGCCCTGCCCCATGGCCAAGAGGGCTCCCCATGGCCATGTTGTGCCTCATGGCCATGTCCCGCTCACCAAGCCAGGTTTCTCCGACAGCTCCATGAGGCTTTCCACCAGCACGGAGACTGTCACCAGGCTCTGGGGGTCCTCAGCGCCCTCAGCACCACCAGCACCGGAGGCCATGGGCTAAGGCAAACTCAGGCATTGTGACCCCACCGCGCCTGCAGAGCTCATGGGAGGCCATCGGGGCCCTTTAGGACTCACAACCAAGGCAGGGATGGAGATGTCCCGGGTGTCCTGGAGCATCCCCAGCAGCTCCTGTAGGGCCTCCGAAGTCTTGGATAGGGTCAGGACCATCTTCCACATGTCCACGTCAGCAGTGGAAGCCAGGGCGCTGAGTCAGCGTGGTCCATACATCCCATGGGATGCCCTATGGGGGTTAGCAGTGGTGCTCCCCATGGGGTGGGATGGAGGGACCCGCTCCTCAGGGATGTCATAGCATCATGGAAAGCACCTTAAGATCATCTAGTTCCAGCCCCAATGCTTTGGGTTCGGATGGAGGGACTGTCCTGGGTTCAGATGGCCTGGCACATCAGTCCCACAGAAGTATAAAGCTCTAGTAGATACCGATGCACAGTGTATCCTGATGCCATCAAGCTGTCAAGGGGTGGAACCCATCTATATTTCTGGAGTGACAGGAGGATCCCAAGAATTGACTGTACTGGAGGCTGAGATCAGCCTGACTGGGAGGAAATGGCAAAAGCACCCCATTGTGAGTGCTCCAGAGGCTGCGTGCATCCTCGGCATAGACTACCTCAGGAGAGGGTACTTCCAAGACCCAAAAGGGTACCGATGGGCTTTTGGTATTGCTGCTTTGGAGACTGAGGAAATTGAGCAGCTGTCCACCTTGCCTGGTCTCTCAGAGGATCCTTCTGTTGTGGGGTTGCTGAAGGTCGAAGAACAACAAGTGGCAATCGTGACCACAACAGTGCACCGACGGCAATATCGCACCAACCGAGACTCCCTGATTCCCATCCATAAGCTGATCCGTAGACTGGAGAGTCAGGGAGTGATCAGCAGGACCCGCTCACCCTTTAATAGCCCCATATGGCCAGTGTGAAAGTCTAACGGAGAGTGGAGACTAACAGTAGACTATGGTGGCCTGAATGAAGTCACACCACCATTGAGTGCTGCCGTACCGGACATGCTAGAACTCCAGTATGAACTGGAGTCAAAGGCAGCCAAGTGGAATGCCACGACTGATATTGCCAGTGCATTCTTCTCAATTCTTTTGGCAGCAGAGTGCAGGCCACAGTTTGCTTTTACTTGGAGGGGCGTCCAGTACACTTGGAACCGACTGCCCCAGGGGTGGAAACACAGCCCTACCATTTGCCATGGACTGATCCAGACTGCACTGGAACAGGGGCAAGCTCCAGAACACCTGCAGTACATTGATGACATTATTGTGTGGGGCAATACAGTGGAAGAAATCTTTGAGAAAGGGAGGAAAATAATCCAAATCCTGCTGAAAGCCGGTTTTGCCATGAAACAGAGTAAGGTCAAGGGACCTGCACAGGAGATTCAATTTTTGGCAATAAAATGGCAAGATGGACGTCGCCAGATCCCCACAGATGTGATCAACAAGAGAACAGCAATGTCTCCACCAACTAATAAGAAAGAAACACAAGCTTTCTTGGGTGCTGTGGGGTTCTGGAGAATGCACATCCCAAATTACAGTTCGATTGTAAGCCCTCTCTATCATGTGACCCGGAAGAAGAATGATTTTAAATGGGGCCCTGAGCAACAACAAGCCTTTGAGCAAATTAAACGTGAGATAGTTCATGCAGTGGCCCTTGGACCAGTCCGGACTGGGCCAGATGTAAAAAATGTCCTGTACACCGCAGCTGGGGAGAATGGTCCTACCTGGAGCCTCTGGCAGAAAGCTCCAGGGGAGACTCGAGGTCAGCCCCTCGGCTTTTGGAGTCGGGGATACAAAGGATCTGAGGCCAGCTATACCCCAACTGAGAAAGAGATACTGGCAGCCTATGAAGGGGTTCGAGCTGCTTCCGAGGTGATTGGCACTCAAGCACAGCTCCTCCTGGCACCCCGGTTGCCCGTGCTGGGCTGGATGTTCAAAGGCAGGGTCTCCTCTACACATCATGCAACCGATGCGACACGGAGTAAATGGGCTGCGCTAATTACACAAGGAGCTCGAACAGGAAATCCCAGTCGTCCAGGCATTCTAGAAGTCATCATGGGCTGGCCAGAGGGTAAAGATTTTGGAATGTCACCAGAGGAGGAGGTGATGCGTGCTGAAGAGGCCCCACCATATAATAAACTGTCAGAAAGTGAAAAGCAGCATGCCTTGTTTACTGATGGGTCCTGCCGTATTGTGGGAAAGCATCGGAGATGGAAGGCAGCCGTACGGAGTCCTCAACGGCAAGGTGCAGGAACTGCTGCAGGAGGGGGTGAATCGAGTCAGTTTGCCGAGGTGAAAGCCATCCAGCTGGCCCTGGACATTGCTGAACGGGAAAAGTGGCCAGTACTTTATCTCTATACTGACTCATGGATGGTGGCAAATGCCCTGTGGGGGTGGTTGCAGCAATGGAAGCAGAGCAACTGGCAACGCAGAGGTAAACCCATCTGGGCTGCTGCACTGTGGCAAGATACCGCTGCCCGGGTGCAGAACCTGGTGGTGAAGGTACGCCATTTGGGCGCCCATGTACCCAAGAGTCGGGCCACTGAGGAACACCAGAACAACCAACAAGTGGATAAAGCTGCTAAGATTGAAGTGGCTCAGATGGACTTAGATTGGCAACATAAAGGTGAATTATTTTTGGCCCGGTTGGCCCATGACACTTCAGGTCATCAGGGCAGAGATGCAACATATAGATGGGCCCGTGATCAAGGGGTGGACTTAACAATGGACACTATTGCCCGGGTTATTCATGAGTGTGAAACATGTGCTGCAATTAAACAAGCCAAACGGTTAAAGCCTCTTTGGTATGGAGGATGATGGCTGAAGTACAAATATGGGGAGGCCTGGCAGATTGATTATATCACACTCCCACCAACCCGCCAGAGCAAGCACCGTGTACTTACCATGGTGGAAGCAACCACCGGATGGCTGGAAACATACGCTGTGCCCCACGCCACTGCCCGGAACACTATCCTGGGCCTTGAGAACCAGATTTTGTGGTGACATGGCACCCCAGAGAGAACTGAGTCAGACAATGGGACTCATTTCCAGAACAACCTCATAGACACTTGGGCCAAAGCGCATGGCATTGAGTGGGTATATCACATCCCATACCATGCACCAGCCTCTGGGAAAATCGAACGGTACAATGGGCTGTTAAAAACTACACTGAGAGCAATGGGTGGGGGAACTTTCAAGCATTGGGATACACACTTACCAAAGGCCACCTGGTTGGTCAACACCAGAGGATCTGCCAACAGGGCTGGACTGGCCCAGTCGGAACCTTTACATGTTGTAGAGGGGGACAAAGTTCCTGTGGTGCACATGAAGAATTTGCTGGTGAAGACAGTCTGGGTTATTCCTGCTTCAGGTAAAGGCAAACCCACTCGTGGGATTGCTTTTGCTCAGGGACCCGGATATACTTGGTGGGTAATGCGGGAAGATGGGGACGTCCGATGTATACCTCAAGGGGATTTGATTTTAGGGTAAAACAGCCAATGAATTCAGTTGTATGCTGTGGCCTGCTATGTAATACTTTCATAGCCCATCAGCTAGATGTCTTCAGGTCACCAGGGACTGGCCCTGACTTCCCTCCGACCATCATCCCAACAGAGAATGAACTTTGATAGAACCAGACGAGTTCTGCGGCAAAGGAACGATCAGCATCAGCAGGCAACGTTCCAACACTGCACACAGCCTCTCCTGCCCTGAAAGACTGTTACAAGAGATGGAGCCCAACATCATGGACCGAATGGACTCAGTAGCTTTATAGGAATTGGTCCATGCACTAAGATAACAGTGCACTGAGATGAGAGTGAGGGTATATGGAAAATGTGGGATCTGAGCATGACGTGAATGGTATGGAATAAGGGGTGGATACTGTCCTGGGTTCAGCAGCAGCAGTCAGTTTTTCTCCTTCTTAGTAACTGGTGCAGCGCTGTGGTTTTGACTTTCGGCCTGGGAATAATACTGATAAAGCCGATGTTTTCAGTTGCTGGTCAGAATGTTTACCCTGACCAAGGACTTTGTGAGCCTCATGCTCTGCCAGGGAGGAGGCAGGGACAGGACAGTTGACCCAAACTAGCCAAAGAGGTATTCCATACCACAGTGTGTCATGCCCGGGGATGTAACTGGGAGCTACCCGGAAGGGCACGTCCTCTTTTCTGTCGGGCTCTCTTTTCCGGTGGGCGGTATCCTATTCTCTTCCCTTGTTATTTCCTTTATCATTATTATTATTGGTGGTAGCAGTAGTGATTTGTGTTATACCTGAGTTACTGGACTGTTTTTATCTCAACCCGTGGGAGTTACATTCTTTCGATTCTCCTCCCCATCCCTCGCGGGGGGGGGAGTAGAAACTGCGTGGCTGACTTGCCGACTTGTTTAAAGCACGGCAATGTCCCTGTTTACAGTGATGTGGTTCATTGTGGTTGGACTCATGTCCCTGTTTACAGTGATGTGGTTCATTGTGGTTGGACTCATGTCCCTGTTTACAGTGATGTGGTTCATTGTGGTTGGACGCATGTCCCTGTTTACAGTGATGTGGTTCATTGTGGTTGGACTCATGTCCCTGTTTATAGTGATGTGGTTCATTGTGGTTGGACTCATGTCCCTGTTTACAGTGATGTGGTTCATTGTGGTTGGACTCATGTCCCTGTTTACAGTGACGTGGTTCATTGTGGTTGGACTCATGTCCCTGTTTACAGTGACGTGGTTCATTGTGGTTGGAGTCATCTCCCTGAAGCTCTCAGCAGCCAGCATGTCATCGGTCAAGCACAAGTGTGAGAACTTGACCTCTCAAGCTTGCCAACTGTTGACAGTTTCATAACTCAGGAAATTCCAGTTCCCTCTTATCTTGCTTTCTCCCTCCCTTATTTGTGTCCTCCTTCACTCTTGGATCACCCTGCATCCATGTTGAGCTCCACGCAGGCACTTGCTGATCTGGTTACATGGCCATTCTTTGCCAGAAAATCATCCACACATGGGGACCTCTTGGGTGTCTATGGGTGCCCATAGGGCCCTCTTGGTGGTGATGGGGACCTCTTGGGGGCCTACGGGTGTCCATGGGGTCCTCCTATGGGGCCATGGGACCCCTTTGGGTGCCTGTGGGTGCCCATGGATCCCCCCCCCATGTCCCGCAGCGCATCCGCGAGGGCAGCATCATCGCCCACATCCCCATGATTGGGGTCGGGGACGTGATTGAGGCCATCGACGGGTGCAGCCTCGTGGGCGCCCGGCACTTCGAGGGGGCCAAAGCGCTCAAGGAGCTGCCCCGCGAGCGGAGCTTGCCCTGCACCTCACCGAGCCCCGCAGGGCCTTCGGTGGGCGCCGGGGGGGCAACGGGAGGGGCCCAATGGGGGACAATGAGAGGGTCTTAATGGGGCACTGGAAAGGGTCCCATCAGTCCCATTGTGAGCACTGGGAGACAACGGGAGGGTCCCAGTGGGAGGCAATGGGAAAGGTCCCAGTGGGAGGCAATGGGAGGGACCCCGTCAGTCCCACTGGGAGCCCCCCCAACCTTCCCCCCCTGCCCGGTGGGGTCAGGGCTTTGTTTGGAGCCCCCCACCCACCCTGGGGGGGTCCCCCCATCTGACCCCCCCCGACCCCCTTCTCCCTTCCAGACATGATCGCCCCAAGGGCGGGGGGAGGCCGGAGGGGGGCACCCCCAAGGGCTCCGGTCGGGGCACCCTGCGCCTGCGCACCCACGGCCCCCCCACCCTCGAGGGGCAGGTACGGACCCCCCCCCATCAGGGGCCCACCCCCATATCCCTGACCCTTCCCCCTTGGGCTCTCCCATGGGACCTCGCCCAATGGGTGCTGGGACCCCCTCCATGGAACCCCCCAATGGGTGCTGACACCCCCATACGACCTCACATAATGGCTGCTGGGACCCCCTTTATAGGACCCCCCCCATGAGACCCCTATGGGACCTCCCATAATGGTGCTGGCATCCTGCATGGGACCCGCCCATGGAATCCTCCCTAATGGGTGTTGCCACCTCCTGATGGGACCCCCCTATAGGACCCCCCCAAGGGGTGCTTGGACCCCCCCATGGGACCCTCTCCATGGAACCCCCCTCTAATGGGTGCTGGGACCCCCCCCACGTGTCTTTAAACCCCCCCTGTGACCCCCCCAGTGGATGCAGGCACCCCCCCACTGAACCATTATGGTCGTCTCTCCCCTCCATTGTCATCCCTGTATCCCTGCAGCCGCCCCCATGGTGGAGCTGGGCCGGGATGCTCCGGATCCGGGTGCGCTGGCGCAGGCCCTGGATTCCCAGCTCGGGGACATCGCCTTCCAGGACGAGTTCACCTTCGACGTCTGGGGGGACATCGGCAATGCCAAAGTGGGGCGCGGAGGAGGGTTTCCCCCCCCATGGACATGGGGAACCCCCTCATTGTGGACCCCATCTCCATGTGGAACCATCCCCCCGGGGATGGAAGACCGCTACAAACCCCCCCTCCCCACCCATAATTGGCCCCCCACAAAAGCTAGACCCCCCCAAAAAACTGCTGGAGATTGGTGCCTCCCAATGACACCCCCCTCCCTTTGCACCTTCCCAATGGATGCTTGCAGCCATGCCCCCCCCCCCCAAACTGGGACCAACACCACCCCATCCAGGACCACCTACCCCACTGCGGGGGGTCTCTATGGACCTAAGGGTGCCTCTCCCCCCACGTCACCCTAGGGCTTGAAGCTTAAACCCCCTCCTTTTATTGACCCCTCCATGACATTAATGCCCCCCCCCCCCGGCTGATGGATGAGGGTGTCCCCCCCCATTGAGCTTTGCTATGGTTGGGGGGTGGACACTGGAGCTGCCCTGTGGTGCCCCAATGAGACAGGACCCCCCCACTGCCAACCTGAGCCTGTCACTGACACCCCCCCCCCGACTACCTCGAGGGGGGGGCCACAGCACAACCCCCCCCCGTCACTGTGTCCTTATTGGGGGGGGGCTACTATGGGGGAAGGGTCTTGTGTCGTTCCCCCCACCAGGGCTTATTTTTGTATCTGCCACTAAAGGTGATTTTACCAGAAAGGGGAGAATTTGGGGGGGGGGGGGGCATAAGGATGGGGTGGGGCAAGGATGGTGGGGGTGGGTTTGCACCCCCATTTCATCCCTTTGCAACCCCATTGCACACTCATACCCCCCCCCATTGCACGCTCACTATGTGCGGGGGGTCAGGGGGGCGCACACGAGACCCAGTGGAAGAGACCCAATGGCACACCCCTCCGGGATCCTGGGACCGGCTTAATGGATCCTAATGGGATCTTAATGGGGTCCCAGTGGGATCTTAATGTGGTGCTAGAGGGATCCTAATGGGATCTTAATGGGGTCCTAAAGGGATATGAATGGAATATTAATGGGGTCCTAATGGGATCCTAACATCGTCTTAATGGGATCTTAATGGGATTCTAAAGCGACCCTACTGGGATACTCGTGGGATATTAATGGGGTCCTAATGGGATCTTAATAGAATCTTCATGGGATCTTAATGGGATGAGGGGTGAATGGGGTCCCAGTGCCAGTTACTGGGGTGAATGGGGACACAGTGACATGGACAAGGGTGAGCCCTGGCCCCAGTCCCTGCTCCTGGCCCTGGGGAACCCAGTGCTGGGATTTGGCAGAGGTCCAAAGGGTGCTGGGATGGGTATTGGGAGCTGGGATGGGTGCTTGCTGCTGGGATGGATACAGCCTTGAAGCTTCTGAGGTCCTAAGGGAAGATCCCAAGCCTGGAAGCGGGATGCTCCAGCTGGATTCAGGGATGAAGCAGAACCATAGAAGGTTGGGTTCTCCTTCATAATTTGGGTGTGGAGAGGAGCCTTCAGCATGGATTGGAGCCATAGGATGAGGGGTGATGGGTTCCAACTGGAACAGGGAAGTTGGGGTAGGAGATAAGGAAGTGAGGGTGGTGAGACACTGGGATGGGTTGGATGGAGAAGGATGGATGGGGCTTGGAGCAACCTGGTCTAATGGAAGGTGTTCCCCCTCCCTCTTCATGCCATGGTTTAATGGTGGGGCAATGGTTGGACTTGATGCTCCTGAAGGTCTTTCCCAACCTGGTTGACTCCCTGATTCCCAGCTCTCGCTTCCCACTGTTCCCTGCCCTCCATCCCTCATCGCCATCCCTCCCCATGGACCAGAAGAAGAGGGGGGCATGCAAAGCATCCTCTCTATGGGAAAAGAAGGCGACTTTATTGAGCGATGCCACTCCTCAAGTCTTCTTCCCCCCTAGAGCCTGCAGCAACTTCTGCACCTGACTGAAGAATTCCAGCACCACCCGGTACGGGAAGGAGCAGACGTCACTGATGCTCGAGGCCGTGGGCGCCGGCATCGTCTGCTGGATTGGAGTATGGGAGACGTGCTGGTGGCTCCATGTCGGGGGCGTTGCGGAGGCTCCCGCGGAGCGGAACATCCCCAGCTGGTAGAGGATCCAGTCATGGAAGTGCTGCGTCGAGGTGTAGACCCCCGGTTGCTTGGCCCTGGCGCAGCCGCGGCCCCAGCTCGTCAGCCCCACAACCCAGAAGAAGTTGGCGCGCTTGTCCCGGCACATGAGAGGACCACCGCTGTCACCCTATGGAGGAGAAACAGAGAGGGGATGAGAATGGGGATGGGTCGCCATGGCAATGCATGAGGGGGCCGCCACTGTCACCCTATGGAGAAGGGGAGAGGATGAGGATGTGGATGTGTCGCCATGGCAACACTGGAGGGGACCATCACTGTCACCCTATGAGGATGGAAGGGTTCTCCATCATTTGGGTGTGGAGAGGGACCTTCGGCATGGATTGGAGCCATAGGACAAGAGGTGATGGGTTCCAAGTGGAAGAGGGGAATTTGGGTTGGAAATAAGGAGAAGTTGTTCCCTATGAGGGTGGTGGGACCCTGGGATGGGTTGGATGGAGAAGGATGGATGGGGCCTGGAGCAACCTGGTCTAATGGAAGCTTAGAACTGGAGGCTTCAAGCTCCTTCCCAACGCAACCCATTCCATGAATCCATGCTCATGACATGGTTTAGTGGTGGAATCTCAATGCTCTTAAAGCTCTCCTCCAACCTCTATGATCCCTGCGCAGGGATGATGGACCAGGAGCTGGATGCGCTTCTGAAGCTGGGATAAAGGGGGGTGCAGAGCAAGGCCCCGCAGATGGCAGAGGAGAAGGGAGCCCCAATGGCACATCCCTACCTGGCAGGTGTCGATGCCACCCTGCGGGTACCCAGCACAGAGGTTGTGGCTCTTGATGGCCCCTCGGTACCATTGGCTGCTGTTGCAGAGCTGGACATTGATGAGGCGGACCTTGGCCTCCTGCAGGGCTGATGGGGACGATGCCCCCGCTGTGGGGACACAAAAGGGGTCAGGATTAGGGGGAGAAGGGATGGACTTGGGGGTATCAGGGGCTGAGAAGCTCAGTGGGAGCCATCAATACCCCCCCCAAGGCCTGGGCTGCATCCCCTTTGCTGATGCTGCATCCTCAACATAAGGAGGACATGGAGGGACCTTCAGCGATGGGACAAGGGGTGATGGGTTCCAACTGAACCAGGGAAGCTCAGCTTGGAGAAAAGGAAGTGATGGGACACTGGGATGGGTTGGATGGAGAAGGTCAGGATGCTCCATTTGCAGTCGGAGCAACCTCTAATAGACTTGGATGAGCTTTACGCCCCCCCACCTTCCACACCACCCCATAACATGAATCCATGCCCTGGCATTCCAAGGCCAACGGGGCCGTCGGGCACTCACTTCTGGCCTCCCTCGCGCCCCATCCGCTGATGAAGCACTCGGAGAGCTGGGATACCCTGAGCGTCGCATCGGGCACGCAGGCGAGCTGCACGTGGTACCCGCACTGCACCGGCTGGTCCAGCTCCACCAAGGCAATGTCGAAGCCGCTGGAGATGTTGGTGTAATACTCATGGACAATGACCTTCTGGATCCACCGTTTCTGGGTCTCGGAATTGGGCCAAGCCAGGTCCGTGATTCCGACCATCACGAACCAATCCGTGGTGAAGCTGGGAGGGAGCGGAAGAGCAGGGATTGGAGCTGTAGGACAAGGGTTGATGGGTTCCGACTGGGAATTGCAGGTTGGAGGTAAGGAAGGGATTCTCTATGAGGGTGCTGGGACACTGGGATGGGATGAATGGAGAAGGTTTGGATGCTCCATCCCTGGCAGTATTGAAGGCCAGCTTGGAACAAGCTGCTCTGTGGAAGGCATCCCTGCCCATGGCAACAAGTTGGAAGTGGATGATCCCAAGCTCCTTTCCACCCAACCCATTCCATGATCCATCCCATTCCATCCTGTTCCATTCCATTCCATCCCATTCTATTCTAATCCATTCTATGGAGAAGAGGGGTGGGAAGGAGCCACATTCCTGCTGCTTCCCAAAGGAAAGCACTGCCCCAGTGCACCTTAGGCTCAAGGGCTGTCAAGCTGGAAGCGGCCTTCTCCTGAGCGCTCTTCCCAGTGCATCCAGGATGGGGAAGGGGACGGGATGGGAGCTGCTCCTTGGCTATTCCCTATGGCTGGAATCTCTTCTCCCCCTTACTTTTGCCCAATGAAGCAGTGAGCGGCTGTGAGGACCCATTGGGGGGTGATGAGGGACCCCCCGCAGATGTGCGAGAAGCCGGTGGCCGTGGGGAACTGGATGCTGACCATCCATGGCCAGGCGCCCTGGTGAGCAGCCACGCCTCCGACGATGCGCGCCATCCCATAATAATCAGCCATGGGACGGGTACCGCAGGTCCCTCTGGAAGCAGAAGCCCAACACTTGATGCTTAGGGATGAAGGGTGAGCATTGTCCCGCTCCATTGGGTGCTGCAGGAACAAGGGACCCTGTGGGGTGTCCCATAGATGAGCATCATCCTGCCCCATAGGGTGCTGCAGGGACAAGGGGTGTCCCATAGATTAGCATCATCATGCACCATATGATGCTGCAGGGAGAAGGGACCCTATGGGGTGCCCCATAGCTGAGCTGTGCCACCGCATGTTGTGATGGTGAGGAAGCGGGGCTCTCCCAATCCCACCACCCCATTGGTGTGACCATGGTTGGGAGCAGCAGCATCTCCCTATGGAATGCCAGGAGCCCCGGAGCCTGGTGCCACTCACCCACAGCTGTCCCAGGAGCCATGCACCAGCCAGGCCAAGGCCAGCAGGAGGAGGACATGGAGCCAAGGCATCGTTGCCACCATCACTGAGGGTGACACCAGGGAGGTGCCACCAAGAAGCTGCAATCAAGGAGCTGCCACCAAGGAGCTGCTACCACCACTGTGCCCAAAGCGCAGCTGCCCCAGGGATACAGGTGCTGGATGCAGATGCCTTGGTGCTGGGGCTGATGTCATAGAGAGGCAGGTTCCATGGTAGGGCTTCCATGGGGGGTTCCATGGAGGGTTCCATGGGGAGATGGGGGGGTTCTGATGGGCTTGGTATGATCTGAATTTCTATGGGATGCTCTGGAGCCCTGTGGGATGCTCTGAATCCCTTTGGGATGCTCTGAACCCCTATGGGATGCTCTGCTTATGGGATGCTGTGAATCACTGTGGGATGCTCTGAATCCCTATGGGATGCTCTGCTTGTGGGATGCTCTAAATCCCTGTGGGATGCCCTGCTTGTGGGATGCTCTGAACCCCTATGGGATGCTCTGCTCATGGGATGCTGTCAATCCCTGTGGGATGCTGTCCTGGGTTCAGCAGTAGCAGTCATTTTTTCTCCTTCTTAGTAGCTGGTGCAGCACTGTGTTTTTCTGATTTTCAGCCTGGGAACAGCGCTGATAACACCGATGTTTTTAGTTATTGCTCAGATGTTTACCCTGACCAAGGACTTTGTGAGTCTCATGCTCTGCCAGGGAGGAGGGGAAGCCGGGAGGAAGCAGGGACAGGACACCTGACCCAAACTAGCCACAGAGGTATTCCATACCACAGCGTGTCATAGCCAGGATGTAAGTGGGAGTTACCCGGAAGTGCACTCTCTGCTCGGTTGGGCTGGTTTTTGGTGGGAGGTATCGTATTCTCTTCCCTTGTTATTTCTGCTATCATTGTCATTATTGGTGGCAGCAGCAGTGGTTTTTAGTTATCCCTTTGTTACTGGGCTGTTCCCATCTCAACCCGTGGCAGTTATGTTCTTTCCATTCTCCTTCACATCCCTCCGGGAGCAGTGGAGGAGGAGTGGACTGCGTGGC